>NC_066584.1:357706630-357979130 GCF_024323335.1 Lathyrus oleraceus | reverse complement strand
TGATACCCCCCAACAAAATGGGATAGTTGAAAGGAAGCATCAACACCTCCTTTGTGTAACCAGATCCATTTTGTTTCAAGCTCAACTACCCAAAATGTTTTGGGCTCATGCCCTTGAACATGCCACTTTTTTGATAAACAGACTACCCTCCAAGTTTCTAAAACATAAATCTCCTTTCTCTATATTATATAATCAAATACCTAACTACAACAATCTCAAAGTTTTTGGTTGTCTTGTGTATGCTGCTATTTCAAAAAATAAAACCACAAAACTAGATACTAGGAGCAAAAAATGCCTCTTTCTAGGACATAAAACTCATACTAAGGGTGATATACTTTTTGACTTAACCTCTAAGCAAATATTTGTCTCTAGAGACACTACCTTCTTTGAGCACATCTTCCCCTATGCTCATACTACCACTCATACTCCCACCAGCAATGCCCCTACCATACAACCTTCCAATGATAACTTTTATTATGACTACTACCCACCTTTTTCCACTTCCAACATCATAGATCCCTCACCTGCTTGTACCCCTCATACCAATACACCTTCTCAACAGCCCACTGCCACACCTCAACAAACCTTCTCCCCTCAACCACCTCCTACTGAAACTGTTAGAAAAACTAACAGAATATCCAAACCACCTAATTACCTACAAGACTACCAATGTTCCCTCATTCAAGGTAATTCTTCTGACCCCACTGATCACACAGGTACAGCCTTATATCCGATTCAAAATTTTCTTTCTTATACAAACTTATCTGCTTCACACAAACTGTTTAGTGTTAAATTATCTACTATTAGTGAGCCTACTAGTTATACTAAGGCCATAACTGACCCTAACTGGCTGCAAGCCATCAATAATGAGTTATCCTCCCTTATTGTCACTAACACATGGGATTTAGTCCCTCTACCTCCCACAAAAAAACCTATTGGCTGTAAATGGATATTTAAGATTAAATTTCTTGCCAACGGCACCATAGAAAGATACAAAGCACGTTTAGTTGCTAAAGGTTTCACACAAACAGAAGGGATTGATTATTTGGAAACTTTCAGTCCTGTTGTCAAAATGACAATAATTAGACTTATCATGTCCCTTGCTGCCTCTAAAAACTGGCACATCCACCAACTTGATATAAACACAGCCTTCCTTCATGGAGAGCTAACTGAAGAAGTTTACATGAAAATACCACCTGGCCTAAAAACATCTCATACCAACCTTGTTTGCAAACTAAACAAATCTATCTATGGCCTTAAACAAGCTAGCCGCCAATGGAACTCTAAATTAACTAACACCCTCTCCAACTTAGGCTACACCCAATCCAAGGCTGATTATTCTTTATTTACTAAATCTATCCATGATTCCTATACTGTTATACTTGTCTATGTGGATGATCTATTACTTGCAGGTTCTGACATTCAGGAAATTACTAACATCAAACAAGTGCTGGACAGAACTTTTAGTATCAAAGATTTAGGCAACATCAAATATTTTCTTGGTTTTGAAATTGCTAGATCACAACAAGGCATTTTTCTGTGCCAAAGAAAATATAGCCTTGATCTCCTTGACTCTGCAGGCCTTTTAGCAGCCAAGCCTGCCAACACTCCTATGGATCCCACACACAAATTAAATTCCACCACTGATGAATTGCTACCTGATCCCACAGCCTTCAGAAGTTTGATTGGTAAGTTACTATATTTAACACACACCAGGCCTGATATAAGTTTTTCTGTTTGTAGATTATCTCAATTCCTCTCAAAGCCTTCCATCACTCACCATCAAGCAGCAACACGAATCCTGCGCTACATCAAATCACTCCTGGACAAGGCTTATTTTTCAAGACTGACTCCTCCACAAAATTGACTGGATTCACCGATTCTGACTGGGGCTCCTGCATTGACACTCACAAATCCACGACTGGCTACTGTTTCTACCTTGGCAGCTCCCTCATCTCCTGGAAAAGCAAGAAACAAACTGTCGTATCCCGTTCCTCTTCAGAAGCAGAGTACCGTGCTCTAGCCAACGCAACCTGTGAGACACAATGGCTGCTATCTCTCCTCAAAGACCTTAGCATTCATCACGCAGAACCGGTTAACATATTCTGTGACAATAACTCCGCCATTCATATCGCGAACAATCCCATCTTCCACGAACGCACCAAACATATCGAAATGGATTTCCACATCGTTCGCGACAAAGTACAAGACCATACCATCCACCTCATGCCTATCTCATCCGCCCAACAAGTCGCCGACATCTTCACAAAGCCACTGCATCTTGGCCCCTTCTCTACCCTTATTACCAAACTTGGACTGCATAACATACATTCCAGTTTGAGGGGGGGTGTTAAAATCCCATAACTTATTTTCCTTTCCTTTTTTACCTTTGGCCCATTATGTTTTCTGGCCCATTCCTCTTTGTCCTCTTGACCGTTACTCTAATTGCTGTATAAAAGGCTCATGGATATGCCATTAATCTGAATGAAAAATAATACAAGATTTTCATTCTTTTTCTTTTCTTATCAGTTTTTTGTATTCACATATGCTTAATGAAACATATGTTAACATATTTTATTTTACTAAAAATATTTATATTTTATTTTATTTAAATTTTAAAACTCATTTTAGCATTAGAAAAATATCGAAGGACATTTTAGAATTTATTTAAATATGTAACCTTATATGATCTAATATATATTAACTTGTTTGGCCAATGATCAAGACCAAGCACGCTTCCATCCAATCTCAGATCTCTCTCAATTGACAAAATAAAAAGAAAAATAGAAAGAGTTTGGTGGAAAGAATAAGTAATCATCTTCATCACCTCAAAAACCAATGTTACAAACAACAATCAATACATAAAACCATACACAAACTCGGAGTTGGCTCGTTGCAAAACTCAAATAGAAAATCAAATGAAAAAGAGAGTTTTTCCCTCTCTGTGTACTTCATATAATCTTCATTTACAAATAGCAACTCTCAAAACCATCACCTCACTGTACTCCATCAAATCTCCACCCTTAATACTCTCTTTTCCTCAACACTCAGACCTTATAACATTATTCATTCAAAAACTCTCATTCTTCTCATACCATTCACGTACCACTTAAAGTCATCCAAACGTTTCAACCTCACAAATAAAACTTCTATAACATTTGTCTTTAAACATAAAACACTTAACTAAATTAGGATAAAAAAGGACATAGGGGTATAAACTCCTTGATACCTTAAATAATCGGAATCGAGGCATACATCTTGAATTTACCGAGCATTCATCTTCCGAAAATAAATTTTTATAAATAATTTGATGAAAAAGGATATGGGAGTACACACTCCTTGATAACCTTAAACAATCGGCCCCGAGGCACATGTCTTGGGACTTACCGAGCATTCATCATTTAACTAAAATAAACTCAATCAATCAAACTCTTTTTCTACCTTAGTGCGATGTCAAAATATTTTACAAACGAAAGATGTTTCGTCTCGAGACAATGCAAGACAACGTTTTGTCTTTATATGTGTGAGTAAGTTAACGATATTTTCCCGTGAATATGATGTGTCTATCTATTCTATTGTGATGCAAATGTTCCTTTTCTCCATTATTTTGGGTTGTAAGCAATATTTTGCGTTCGATTGTGATTAAATAGCTTTTGCTAAAATCGACCAACAAATAAATATTTTCTATCCAAAATTACGTAGCCTTGAGTTCTCCATCGCACCTGAAGATACGTAGGAGCGAGATTCAAAATCTCGTCAGGCAACCTAATAAAAAACTTATTTTTGGCCCTTCTCGTTTTCTCTCAAACTTTTAATTACTCGAAGAACGTAAATATTTTTCAGCTAACACTCATTTGCAAAACTAACTAAATGATTCCCGCTGAGTACAACAGATGTGAGGGGTGCTAATACCTTCCTCTCGCATAATCGACTCTCGAACCCGATTTGGTTGCGACGACCATATCTTTTTCATCTTTAGGGGTTTTATCAATATTTTCCCTTTTCTTTTTGAAACAAATAAAGTTCGGTGGCGACTCTATTATTATCTCAAGTGTGCGAGTGCTCATGATCAATTTTTTGCGCCGCGACAGCTGACGACTCTACTGGGAGTCGCTTCAGCTAGAGATTCAATCCTAATATCCTGTTTATTTGTGGGATTTAGGATGACATCTCGAGTAAATCTTTACACCCGAGCTTCAGAAAAAAGAGAGAAACATAAGTTAGGGGAAATAACACTATGCAACTACTAGATTCACATTGGTTCTGAAGGGGTCCCTAGAGTCGTGGACCTTTTATGAACCTGCGTTATACGAAGGGCAAGCCATCTTACAACGAGATCCACAAAGAGGTTTACTCTGTGAGGAGTCTTCATGTTAGACATTTAAGGTGTGCACCTTGAATGGATAACACGAAGTCTCCTCATAGAGTAGACCTTTTTTGTCAATCTCGTCATAAAACAGCTCGCCCATTGCAGGATGTGGATCCAACTAAGGTCCATGACTCTAGGAACATCTTACCAAAACTCTATATCTAACCTCTGTGAGGGGAAGGTAGAACAAACTTAGAGATATCCAGTTGTAGGGAGCCTTCCTAAGTAAGTTGTTATGTGGTTCTACTACGTATATCGTCCTGAATCTGCACGTGACATTGCATTGAAAACATGCATAACATGACATTGCATTTTTGCATATCAAAAACTAAAAACTCATGCATCCACATTTCATTATCATGCATGCATATCTTTTTTTTTAAAACTAATTCTAGCCATTATCCATAACCAACAACAGATTTCCTGGCACCCATATCAGACTCAAAGCAACACTTGGAGGATCATGGACCTGTTGGAGCAAAACCAGGTTGCGTTAAGAGAAGATGTTGACTCAATGAAGAAAAAAAGTTGGACTATCTCGTAGAGGCCATCATACCATTTACAAAGAGAGAGGAAAATATTCAACAAACTACAATCATTGATAATGTCATTCCACCTCAAGTAAACGATCCTGCTTAACCTCGGCTTGTACGAATCTCAGTTGAGAACCCTGCTATACAAGAGCATCCCATTGTCCGAGATGGGCATACCTCACCTCATGATGCTATTGAGTATCATAGGTTTTAAATCTCCGCGTCAAATACCCAAGGGGCAAGACCAATGGTGAATACCAAATGACCACAGGTTATTGAGATTGCCAAAAGATGTCGAGTGTTGGATGAATGACTTAAATCCGTATAAGGGCATGATGCTTTTGGTATAGATGATTTAGACATGTGCTTAGTGTCAGACGTGACAATCTCTCCAAAGTTCAAGACACTAGATTTTAAGAAGTACAAAGGGGTTAGCTATCCAAAAATTCATTTGACGATGTATTTTCGGAAGATGGTCGGGTACTCTCGGGACGACAAGTTACTCATCCATTGTTTTCAAGACACTCTCAGTGGGGCGTCATTGGAATGGTATATGCAACTAAAGCAAAACCACATCCACGCCTGGAAAGACTTGGCTATGGAATTCCTGAAGCATTACCAATAAAACACGGATATGGCTCCAAACTGTACTCAATTGCTTAATCTTACTCAAAAGAGTAATGAGACATTCAAAGAGTATGTCAAAAGATGGAGAAAGTTGGTTGCCCGTATTCAACCGCCACTCTTAGAGAAAGAGTTGGTTGACATGTTTATAGATACCCCGTAGAGTCTATACTTCAAAATGATGATGAGAAGTGCATTATCAGGCTTCTCTAACCTGGTGACAATTGGAGAATGCATCGAGAGCGGTCTCAAAAGAGGAAGAATCCAAGGCGCCTCGAGTAGCCAGACTAGTGAAAATGAATTCCTTAGCAATTTCCAAAAGGAAGAAGGGGATGAAACTGATCCATTATGGGAAAATTACCAAGGTCCACAAGTTCCTTCTCTACTGCCTTGTTATCAGTATCCATATGCACTAATTATCCAATGCTAGCAACCAATATCTCCTAGTCCTCAGTACCAGCAACCGTGGCCAAAACCACATAATCAGTAGGCTAAAGTTCCACATCAGCATTGACATCATAATCAGTGGGCTAGGAATCTAAACAATCGACGTCAACATCAAAATCAACACGAGCCTCCAAACAGACAGGAAGGGGAGACTCTCCAGTTTGAACCAATCCCAATGATATATAGCAAATTATGGTCTCAATTGGTCCAAAGCTCGTCGATAACTCTTAGAGAGACTATACCCATGAAGTTTCTATTTCCTTATTGGTACGACCCAGATGCTAGGTGTGAGTTTCATGATGGAGTAATAGGGAACTTAATTAAGGAATGTAAGGTCTTCAAACAAGAGGTGCAAGAGCTGATCGACAAATGTCATTTGACTTTCAAGATAACCCTAATGTGATGAACGATCCCTTACCCTAACAAACACAAATACTGCGGGAAGCACCCCTAAATCCAACTGATCAGATAGAAAATCTCATCCTTAATGCTGGAAATCATTTGGATGTTACATCATTTTATTTTTAATTTCTTTGCATGTTAAGCACCTTGTTTGCTTTTAAACTTGTTTATTATGAATGGTAAGATTAATGAAATTACCATGAATCTTTTAAATTAATCCATTCGTGTTCACTCTTACTATCTTTCTTTCATTTATGAAAAAATGAAAAAAAATATATAAATATTTCTCCTATTCACTTATCTTTATCGAACTTTTGTTTAAGAAAAGATTGAAGGGAGGATGATGAAAGAGCAATACCCAAAAATTCCATTTTATGCTTTCGAATAGAAATTTGTTGATAATGTGAGGCATCATTTCAAATCTCCAAACACTTGAGAGATGATGACTTAATCCCTAGTCAAGCACTTTTAATCTAGAAGTTGGTGTTTCTTTCAGAATTAAAAAACCCTTACGCGTAACCAGGGGTAGAGTAGTTGTGTTTAGATAGTTTGACTATGCATTCAATCTTCAAGAGAATCAATCCATCTACACACCTTCCAAAAAAAGAGATTCAACCACATGCTCTTCTCCACACACATCATGAAGTGTCGAAGAGGTCGTGAAAAGCCATAAATTTATAGTGGTTGCTCCTCAATAACCAATAACATGGAAGTTACAACCTTTCAACAAAATTAAGAAAAAAAGAAGAAGAAAGCCCGCTAAGTCAAACACCAGAAATGAGACTTAGGAAAAAATTTGGGCATCCTAGTGGACTGAAAGCTTCGAAAAATAAGTCCAGGAAAAAATTAGGGATCAAAAGCAGAAATGAGAAGTGACTTGAATCCTCACCAAGAAAAAACGAGATTAGGTGACCACCATATCAAAATTCAAAGGGTCACCTAATTCTTGACATAAAAAAAAACAAAATTTTGTGACTACCAAATAAAAGTAGGTGACTGCCACCCCAAGCAAAAAAAAACCCAACTGGTTCTCAAACCATCACATCTTCACCTTCAAAACCCTCTTTGAAGTTGAATGCATGTGTCAATTTAACTGAACGTAGTACTAAAGATCATAAAGGAGAATAGGGACGGGTTAAAATTAATTTTGAGCCATATAGCCTTTTGTTTCAAAAAACATTAACATGCCACTTTATAACCTTCAAAAGACCTAATTGAAGCAAAGTTTATTTTGAAATATTACTACATCAAGGTTGCGTTAACCTGACTCTAAAGATCTTTGCTAATGATTTATATTGATCACATCACCTTTCACCATTCACTGTATTTCACCAAAATGATCTCAATAAACTTCGATTTCAAAATTTGCATGAACATTGCATTAAAATTACTACTTTGAAGGAACAATTTTATCTGCAAGATGACATTTAGCATCAAAGGAATTCCAACAATATGCACTTACTTGAGGGACTTGATCATGTGAAAGAAGTCCAGTCAGGGGATAATTACTTTGAGAATCGGTCAATCCGAGCCAACCACCCAAATAGATGGTTACCCCAAGAAAAATGTCTTTAAAGCCCACAATGGGGCAAGTAAACTAAAGAGTGTAGTGAAGCCAAACCTCCAAAGGACTGTCAATCAGAGGTAAATTGTTACAAGAATTGGTTAATCAAGGGCATACCGCTTCAAAGTTCAGAATACTAGGGCAAGCAATCTCAAGGTCATATTATGCCAGACTGCTTCCAAATTCCTTTCGAGGCAAATCTCTTCAAAGACCCAATAGACTAGGGCAAGATGAGCTACATAGGGGAAATTCCTTTCCAGACTTTCAAGATGCTCAAGTAAAATTCCTACAATGCATCAACAACCTTTGGGTTCAAAAGGAGTGTTGGGAAATCATGCTAGCACAACATCCCCTAACCTTTCAATAAGAAACCTTGCTACACAAGAATCCTTCCACCCATTACCCACCATGGGTACATTGTTTGAAACCCTCAAGTCATTGCATAAATCATCATCATGAATCAATCATGTTTACATTGCTCTAGCATCCTGTCATGCATATCGTCACATTCATCAGACATATTCCCGTAGCATGGAGCCTTAAAAAACAAACATGACAAATCAAAGTCCAACTGCTTGGCATCTCTCAAAGTCTAACCTCGTTTGGTACATCTCAAAAGTCCAATACTGGTTGGCACACATACATGCATTGATTAATCAGTACATTTCATACATCATGAGATGTGTAGTATATCCACAAGTGTGAAGCACTACATTGAGTAATCATAACATTTTATGCATCAATCAAAATGCACAACACAAAACATATTCAATCATAAACAAATCATGAACTGTGTTTCATGCGCAATTGAAGAAAATCATCATTGCAATCATGCATCTACCATATGCTCTTCCATTAAATCTCGGCAATATATTCCATGGGAAATCTCGATAGTAGATTTCCCAGCAAACCTCGATAGAAGGTGTTTTCCAACAGAATCTCGGCAGTAGACACCCTAGTTAATCTCAACAGAAAATTTCCTAGTTTAAACCTCGGAAGAAGGAATATTTCCCCAACAGAATCTCGCCAATATATTCCTTGGATAATCTCGCCAGAAGATTCCCTACTAAACCTCGACAAAAGGTTTTTTTCTTAACAGAATCTCGGCAGTAGATTCCCTAGTTAATCTAGGAAGAAGATTTCCCATTTAAACCTCGACAGTAGTTATTTCCTCATAGAATCTCAGTAGTAGATTCCTTGGATAATTTCAGTGGAAGATTTCCCAGTTTAAACCTCGACAATATGTATTTTCTTAACAGAATCTCTGAAGTATATTCTCTGATTAACCTCAGCAAAAGGTATTTTTCTCAACAGAATCTCGACAGTAGTGATAAGTGGTATTTGCATCGTTATTTCTAGTAGTTCCCCTTTAGCATTTTATCACATTTTATTCAATTTCCTTTCATTTGTCATTTTTATGCCTTAGTTTGTGTTTTATTGTGAATTCCAGGGTCTAATGACCATCCAAGCAAGAAGGGATCAAATGCAAAAGAAATGAAGCAAAAATGACACTTTTGGAAAAATCTCAAAGACAAAGTCAGAGGTCTGCTATGAGCATTCGTAGAAGCATGAAGAGCCCTATTTTTATTTTTTATTTTTGAGCAAGCAAGGCAGTGACCTTCTATGGTCACCCATAGAAGTTGCTACGGGCCATAACAGGGAGGTGAGAGAAAAAGCCAAGTTTGTTATTTTGTGCATTAAATGAGAAGATTTCCTCTTAGTTGTGTCTCTTAGGCTTGATTGGAAATGAATCAAATATGATTTTTTTACATTTAACCAAGGATATTTGTTATTTTTATTTTTCTCTATAAAACTCATAGCCTGTTATGAGTTTAGGGCATCCAAGTTTTTTATTTTCTTTCTCCTAGTTTTCTAAAGTTTTAGTTTTTATTTTCTCTTTGTAACTCAAGTCTCCAAGGGAGAAATTTATGGAACAAGTTCATAATTATATCTGGGTTTTCTTTTCATTCTCTATATTATTCATCTATTATGTGTGATTGATATGAGTTTGATGATGAACACATATGTGGTTGTTTCCATCCTCACCATGAGTGAGTAGTTTCCTAGGGACTAGGGGTTATGGGGATTATTTCATGACCTACCGTATGATCCTTTACTATCGATTGCGAGAATTTTAATTAAACTTATTTTATAATCTGAGTGCATGCATTCCAACTTTGTTATAAAAGTAAGTTGTTCTCAGGTATCGACCGTAGTCTAAAATGATATGTGTGATACTGAAGCACATATTTTTAAACAACCTAATAAGGACGATGCGAAAGTCGATAGACGAATTTGAGAAAATATATAGCTAGGCAACAGTAATGACTCATCGAATAATAATTCGGACGATGCGAAAGCCGACATATTATTTGTCGATGATAAGGGCAATGCACTGATGAAAGCAGGTAGTGCCCAGTTTTATCTATTTTCTATAATTTATGAAAAGGACACGCAATAGGTGTAACGAGAATTGTATGATAGTGTTAGAAATATGAATTGTAACCCCGAGTCCTATTTGCCCTAATTTGGTATTTGAGTAACTTTTATGCTATTTCTATTTAATTGCTTTTTCATTCAAGTTGTTTACTAAAAACTCTTTTTTTTCTAGATATACACCGATTGGATAAGGGTTCGATACTTAAACCATTGGTCATTGTGGTTCGCTATCTGTTTTATTACTTCGCGAAAGTTGTGCACTTGCGGCTGCACCAAGTTTTTGGCTCCGTTGTTGGGGACCAATTATGTTTGATATAGAATTTCTTTTATCATTGTATAGACTAGAGCTTGTTTTTCAGCATTTTTATTGTGTTTGTTTGATGTGGTTCTCGCTACTCTTGTATGCGTCGTTATGTTGATAACTTAGATTAGAAGCTATTGACGAACTGGTTGATACTAAGCCCCTTAAGGGTTATGATATTCCTACCAAATAGGAACCACATTGTAGTATTACCCGCCGACTACAACTCATAGTTTTGAACTAAAACCTTCCTTGATCGGTTTGGTGCAACAAAACCAATTTTTTGGTTTACCTTTGGAAAATCCTAACCTTCACATTTCTATTTTTGTTGACAATTATGGTACCGTTAAGGCAAATGGTGTTGATTAAAATTCCATACACCTTCATTTATTCCCATTTTCTCTAAGAGACTGTGCGCAGGTTTGGCTTCAATCCTTGCCCTCCAACTCTATTACTTCACGAACCCATTTGAAAGCGGCATTTCTAGCGTGGTACTTTCCGCCAAGTAAAATGGTCCAAGTTAGGAATGAGATCAACAAATTTAGGAAAGAATAAGGAAAGTCCTTGTTTGACACGTAGGAGTGTTATAAAGATTTTCTAAGACTTTGCCCTTTCCATGGACTCGAGAAGTGGATGATTATCCATACTTTCTATAATGGTCTCCTTTACTCCATGATAATGACCCTTGACACGGCTTCTGGCAGATCCCTCATGAATAAACCTCAAGATGTATCTTACAATTTGATATAAGAGATGGCCAAAAACCACCACTCATGGGGAAGTGTGCGACAAAGTGTCGCTAAGTTTACTCCTAAAACCAGTGGTATGTATGAGGTTAATACGTTTGATCACATGAAAGTTAAGGTGGATGATCTTTACTAAAAGAGAAATAGATTACGCGTTGCACCTTCAACACCTACTACTCCAATCCATATTGCTTCGGTTTACCCCGTCACACTCTACTGTGAAATATGTTGAGTTAATGGGCACATCGATAGAGATTGTTAAATGATCCTCATGGAAGGATCTACCCAAGGGAATACCAACTTTGTGAAAAATAACCAAAGGAGAAACCCTTACTTTAACACCTACAATCCGGGGTGGCGTGATCACCCTAACTTCTCTTATAAGAACAATAACCCCCAACAAGCCATGGGACCTCCAGGTTTCCAAAAAGAAACACAACCCGAGCCTAAGAAGTCCAACCTTGAACTTATGATGGAAATTTTTGTTTTGACTCAAACCTGTAAAAATGAAGAGTTTAGAAATTAAAACCTACATACCAATGAGATGAGCTTAGGCAATTGAACGTTAAGGTTGATAATGTTGTCACTCATACCAAGATGTTGGAGACTCAAATCTCCCAAGTGGAGCAATAATAAGCCGCTTCTTATATTCCTCCCGTTTCTTTTCCAGGGTAGCCCGAGTAAAACCTTAAGGGACATTTGAATACCATGACAACCCGTAGTGGTAAATAAATGGGTAGTTCTAGTTCTAAAGGGACAGAGGTTGAAGTTAATGTACCAACTTTACCCAAAAAGGAGGTTGTTAAAGAGTTTGATAAGGAAGCACCCTATGTTGCTCCTCCTCCCTATAAATCCATTGTTCCTTTCCCATAAAGGCTGGTGAAAGCAAAGATAAAGCCTCAATTCAAAAAGTTTGTGCAACTTATCAAGAAGATCCACCTCAATATGACTTTCATCGAGGCGCTAACCCAAATTCCCTCCTCTGCCAAGTTCTTAAAGGAGATCATTTCCAATAAAAGAAAGCTAAAGGACCATAAGATCATGGCCATGACCCTTGATAGTAGTGCTATGATTCAAAACATGGTGATCCTTAAGCTCCAAGATCCAGGAAGTTTATCCATCCCTTGTCATATAGGTACCATGGAATTTGATAGGGCTCTATGCGATTTAGGATCTAGTGTTAGCCTAATGCCTTTGTCGATGTGTAAGAAATTGGATATATGGGGACATGAAACCTATCAATGTCTCTTTACAACTTGTTGATATACCGATCAATTATCCTATAGGTGGGCTAGAAGATGTCCTGGTAAGAGTGAAAGAGTATTTTTGTGCCGATATATTTTGTGATAATAGACATCGATGAAGATTTTCAAATTTCCATAATTTTAGGAAGACCCTTCCTAGCTACAGTGGAGGCCATCATAGATGTCCAGAGAGGGAAGTTAACCTTTGAATCATGTAATGAGAAGATTAGGTTCATTTTAGCAAAACTATTGAAGAACCCTTCCTTAAGGGACTCTTTGTGTTTAGTTGATTTGTTTAGCGATTGTGTTCAAGAGAATCCACCAGAATATCCTCCAACTACTAAGTTGAAGGAGAGCTTACTTGATAATACTAAGGTTGAGAAAGTTGTTTCCTAAGCTAAGAGGGTTGACGAAGGCTTGAGGGTGGGGGAATCTATCCCAACTAACCAAGGCATGATATCTATTTTAAGAAAGATAGTAAGTTCAAGGACAACAAGGCCCACACAGGGACAATTAAGAATGATTCTAAGGAGAAGAAGAAGGTGAGAGAGAAGGTCCGTGAAAAACCAGACCAAAAGTATGAGCCTCCTCATAGGAGGAAGGTAAAAGAATAAGGTTGTATGACATAGATGTCTAGAGTAAATTAGGTCTCTTCAATGGGTAAGGGACGGGTTAAGGGTTCCAATTTGAAGGAAGCACCCTCTTGAGTTGAGGGTGTAGACGGTCGAGCTAAACGACCTTAAACAAAGCGCTTCGTGGGAGGCAACCCACGCATTTCCACACTAATTTGTTTCTTTTTGTTTATTTCATTTTCAGTGAATAAAAAGCTTGCAATAACGAAGACGGGTAAGTGTTGAATCGTTGGAAAATACTGAGAAATATCAATTGTAGAATCATGCCCAAAAGACACCCCCAAGAACCCAAGAAACAAAAAAAAATCCATAAAAATCCAGTGGTTTGTTACGACCACCCGTAGCTTATGCTACGGGCCGTTGCATTCCCATCCATCAAGCCTAACATCCAACCAATAAAAACCGTAGGAACCAGTGCCCTGCTACGAGCGACCGTAGTATGTGTTATTGACCGTAGCGGGACATGTAGAGGGAATTTCAAATGTTCAAATTTTCAAAAAAATTCCAATCTCCTTGGGACCCCACACACATTTTAATGCACCAATCATCATCAATTTAATCCCCTTTAAATACCCCAAAACCTGATTTTTAAGTCATCATTACCTCACTATTGCTCTTTTCAAATCTCTCATTCATCTTCATTATTCTCTCCAACCTTTCTCAAAAACCACCCTAAAAACTCCATTAATCTCCACCACAAAGCTCTCGCGTTTATCCTTAAATTACCCATAACCACAAAACCATTTTCACTAAGCCATTGGCCATCCTAAGTCCACTTCTGGACATATTTTCTCTAACACTCATCACTCCAACTTTTTCTCAAAAAGCTTCATTCAACCAATGGCACCTAAAATATCCAACAAAGAGAAGTAAGTGGCAGAGTCCTCAAGACCTCACAACATCATCTTCGAGGATGACTCGCAAGCACAAAAGTATTCAACGCTCGTAAAACGGAGTATCACTCTATTGAGGTATGTTTGTGAAACCACCCTTACTATCCTTGGTTTGAAGGTAGAAATTGATAGGATGTTCCATTCGAATGGTCTATTAGAATTCATGAAAAGAGAGGCACCCTCTTTTGAGTGCATTACTCTCGACTTACTATGCACCTTAGATTTCAAGTTGGAAAGGAAATATATCAATGTAACGATGTACTATTATGGTACTCTTAAATTCTGGTTGTTTAATAAAAACCATGAGCTTAGATAAGATTACTAAAAAAAATACATAAAGATAATTTACAAAAGTGATAGGAATATCATATTAAATTTTTAAATAAAATTGAAGAAATTTATTACACACTCATCTATCTCTTGAAATAGAAAATTTCATCTTCTTCTCTCAGGTTGCAAAAATGACAGTCCTCGTGTCTTTAAATGCTACCATTAAGTGTCTTTTCTCTCTTTATTACCGAGTTGTCCTTGTTGTAAAAGTAAGGATTTAAAATCACTTTAAATCTCCAACAAAAAGAAATTAAACCCATATTCTATTAACACTTTTTATTTTCTTACTTATTGTATTCTTTTTTCTTATTTTTCGAAATAAATGGTGGGTCTTTCTTAAGAGTGAGCTCATCCAAAATCTCTCTCTCTCTCTCTCGTGAGAACGAGTTACTCCACCATATTCGTCTTCTTTCTACATTTGATCATTATCGTCTCATGCAAGGTATTTATAATTATATTTGAATTATATTGTCACTATGTACTTTCTCAAGTGGGACCAACTTCATCTCCAATGCATCTCGTATCTAATGATATTGCACCTTAATTTGCTTTAATCTAGAATGAACCATCAGGTTCTGCCAAGATAAGTTGCACTTTGACTATCATAGAACAACAAAAACTTCTCTTCGTCAACATCCAACTCATGTAAGAATTTCTTCATTCCCAAAAAATTCTTTAAACGCTTTAGTTGTTGCAATATTCTTAGCTCCAATAGGATTAAAGATAAACCGACTAACAAGACCGACAACATGATCAATATGCGGCCTTGTACATTACATAACTTATAAAACTATGAACTATACAGATGCATAAGGAACCTTATATATAGTATTTGTATTCTTCACTTCAAGGACATTGTTTACTACTTAGTTTGAAATGAATAGCAAATGGAGTACTTGCAGGTTTTAAATTTCTCATGTTAAACCTCTTTACCACCTTTTGAATATAATTGTATGTCATACCCTAAATTTTATCCTGACTTTTTTCACTTGCATCAGCATAGCATAATCATTTCATTTCATCGTGTGTTTTATCAGTCAAAAGCATTCATCAGAGTTTAGATGAAAAGTCAAGAGTTTTGGCATTTTATTTGGTCTTAATGACATTCATTCAGTCATTTGCCGATTAAGAAGTCAAAAGGCTTATTTTCTCAAAACTCAGTGCATCGTCCATTCCGTTGAATCATGTTTCAGATATCCAGAGGGTGACTAAAATTCTAGTTAACAGACTTTCGATGTCACACGGGATGTTATGACATCCAATTCTGCGCAGACAAGAATTATGCAGAACTTAAAACGTAAGTGCAGTAAATAACACAAGGAATTGTTTACCCAGTTCGGTGTTACACACACTTATGTCTGGGGGCTACCAAGCCAGGGAGGAAATCCACTATTAGTAGTATTAATTCAGACCTTAAACCAACTGTTTAATCCTATCACTTAATACCTACCCAATGCAATTTAAATCTTACACTAAGATCAGAGTTCCTACTCACTCCCCCTCAATCACCTCAGTGATTACAACCTTTAATTAAGATTAAAGATAATTGTGAAGTCACACTTCAAACAACTCTTGATTGTGCTTAACAGCTTTAATCAAGATACACAGCACTCACGCTTAAAAGCTTAGAGTGACACAACACTTACAACTCAATGAACACCCTAGTCCAATGCAATCATCTAGGTGATAATTGCTTGGCTCACAAGATACACCTAATACAAGACACACACAAAAGTACAACAGTGAAGTATGATGGACAAATAAAATCTTCACGCCTAAAATCCCCGAGTTCTGAATGAAGGATAGCCATCCTTTAATATTGCAGCACTTGGGCCTTGTACTTGTATTTCCTGAAATTAAGGTCAAGCAAGTTAACCTAATTTCCACATATTAGGGTACTAATAAATAGATTATTTTTTAGGTTCATTAATTGTAGCTTAGTTGTTAGTTTCCTGGATTTTAGCTCACCTGTTGACTTCCTGAAGAATAGCCTGAGAAAACTGCTGAAACAGAGAAACTAACCAACCTACAATTTAGCATATGCTCTCAGGAATGAATGTCACAACATTCAGTTTGACATCCACACCATAGACCATATGCTAAGTCTGTTTTTCCTGAAAACAAATTGTACAAAATGTTGCACTGTGTCGCATCCGCGAAAAACAACCGGCGGGCTAAAACAAAAACAAACACAGAGCCGCCACCGTGCGTTATTTATCCCAAAGCGGGAAAGGGAACGCTCGAAGTAAACCTGGAAAAGACATGGTCTTGCGACCAAAGAGAGATGGGATCGGGAGTCGGTTATGCAAAGGGAAGGTATTAGCACCCCTACGCATCCGTCGTACTCGACGGGATCCACACTCAGAAAGATATAACAAGGTTGCTAAAACTGCTCACAAACAAACATCACACACACACAACACAGGTGGGAGAAAAGGGGAAAGGGCTCGCTAGGATATCGCATCCTATGCCTACGTATCTCATCTGGAATGAGAATCAGAGCTACCGTAGTTCGGCTCACACACGCCGAAACAAAACACACGCAAACAGGCAAACATGGAAACCGAATGCCAATCGCTGGACTTACATCAGACTCCGAACCAAACAAACCCACACTAGAAACCGATTGCCAATCGCTGGACTTACGTCAGACTCCAAGCACACAACAATACCGATAGGATACGGACAGCCAATCGCTGGTCTTACATCCATATCCTAACACATAAGAAGGTAACAAACAACAAGTTACTAAGGAGTCTGGCACTCGAGCCTAGCAACTGTCAAGCAAACACACACAAAAAGAAAAAGGGTGCCCGGAGAGATCTCGTACGACCTCTTGCCTACTTACCTCATCTGGTATGAGGATCAGGGCAACGTAGTTCCCCTGAACAGGGGAGAAACTTTCTCCTAACCAGAGACTGGGAAATGACCAACTAGAAGGGAGACTGACTCGAGCCTAATAGTTATCATGTATTCCACAATGGTCCTAGGTTGAGTTTTCTATCTACTTGCACAAACAGCAAGCTAATCCTAAACAGGCAAAGCAAAGCATGCAAGCATAATCAAAACCAAGCAAACATACACACAATTAGCACACACTATATACAGACAAAGTGGGCTCACACAAGGGTTAGGCTGCAAAAGCAAGCCAACTGTATCAGGGTGATGTTACCTCTTAACCCTAACATTGAGAGTTAGGGTGAAGCAGATGAAATAGGAAGTGAGGGGTGTGCCCCACAGCTCTTATCCCTGGCCAGGGAGAGCTTTAGACAAAAGAAGTGTGGGTTCAGAAAGTGGGAGCCCTTCTACACTTATGACTGACTCGACTGGATCTTGGGTTAATATCCGTAATGCATCAACATCAGTTGTGTGAGCAAAGGGATGACTCAACTGAATAGCAGGAGATGGATTGCACGTCTCTTGTATCTGCCAATTGCCTTATTCAAGGTCTTTTCCTGCTTGGCACAAAGATAAACATTCACAAGCATTGCCTCTTAAGGAGGACTTCAGACAGGTGACTGACCAAGTAACAGGCCAGGTCTTCCAGACTACATGAAGTAAGTGGGTTATACCTCAATTTGTTAAGCAAGCAAGCAACATCAAAAGCAAGTACAAAATGAACTATAGCAACTAATGTACCTGAAAACAATCTAACTCAGTCAATACACAACTCAGAAAGTCAAACAGACAAACTAAAAGTCAACAGTTAACTGTACACAAGCAATGCATCAAGCATAGCACAAGCCAATGCTCAACACAAATGAGCTAATCCACCTACAAAACAACTTAATGTTAATCAACATCAACCAAATATCAATCCAAATGAGCAAATGAATCAAACTCCTCAAGGCCATATGCTTCTTGTCCTGAAAACACAACTCAAACATAAGCACTAACCACTAGGACATGGCCTAGGGTCAAAGGGGGAGAAATAATTCAAAACAGAACATGAAAGTTGACAATAATCAAGTTCAATCAATTAAGAACAATGTCCAAGTAGTCTCACATTCATATCATACACCAATTTAATTTCACAAAGCATCTAAGGCAAAGTATGCAATTTCAAAGCTCATTGAAGCAAACAGAATGAACCAATCCAAATCCAACCAAAAATAATTCAATAAATCCCAAGAAAAATCATGGCTAAACAGAACTCATCACATGATCATCATACCAAAATTCAAGTCATTTGGACAAGTGGAAGCATGGCAAATAAATTCCCTAAGGCAAGGCAAGGCAAAACAAGCTCAATGAGGGCACAATTTCATGCATCAACTTCACACAAGCCTAAAACAGAATCTATACAAGATAAATGACTCAAACCAAAACCAAGATAAACTTCAAAGTGTCTAGAATCAATGTGCAAAATTTCAAGTTCATATGATAAACATCAAGAATTTCACAAATCTTGGAAGTTCATCACTCATCAAAAGTCCACAAATGACCAATCAGAAGAGAAAATCTCAAACAAATCCAAATTGCATCCAAAAATTCCATAAAAATTCATGAGTGATCCTAACATCCATAAGTATCATCAAGCAAAAATTCAGATCATTTGACATTTATTTGGCATGGTAAATAAAATCAGAAAATTGGACAAGAAATGGTGTGACACACATTGTCACACCTCTAATGATCAGCTCATATCTCAACAACCAGGCATGCTAAAAATACAAACTCAAAGCCAAAAGATCAACCAAAGTGTCTAGATTAAGCATGTAAATTTTCAGCTTCATTGGATCAACCATCATTATTTCACAACCAAAATAGCAAGCAAGGTGCAAGCAAACACATGTGCAAACATTCCCTAAGACAAAACAAATTCCACACGTGCACAAATCCTGGAAAAATATCCATAAAATAGAGGACGTCATGATGAACATTGTGCAAAAATTTCCAGTCAATTTGGATCAATAATCAATGAGTTATGAATTTTCTAATGAGGTGAAAAAAATTAAAAAATGCATGAAACAAGTAGATGAACATATGAGTGCATAAGTGTGTAAAATGCAAAAAGGCAAAATATGAGATGCCGGAGCCAGGACTCGAAAGTGCTCCATTTTTGAATTGAAGCGCTCACTTAATGAAGCGCACCGTTTCATTAAGTGATGTGGCAAGGCACGATTGATACATGGGCGGAAAACAACCAAAAGCATGCAAACCGAGCTTCATAAGATCAAAACACTTCTGGAAACTAAAAACCCTAAGATTCATCACGTGTTCATCCTGTTCTTCATCATCATGATCCAAACATCACAGAAATTAATCATACATATACCATTCGATTCATCTTTCATCGCACATCAACAATCTAACATCATCTTAACCTAATTCATCCTAAATTAAAAGATTCGAAGGAAAACATTTTCACTCATGAATCTTAAAATCAACATAACTTCCTTGTTTCTCCATGAAATTCAATGATTCAAATTGCAGTGTACTCTACATCCAAGGATCTATCAAAAGCATGCATTAATTTCATGAATTGTTAAAGTCAAAAACTGACCTTCAAGATGCAACAGTAGTGGAATCGTGCGAATTAGGCCTTGGCAAGGTGAAACAGATGATCTCTAGCTCTCCTATGATGATTTGGATGAAGGCTTGAGCATTGATTGTACACGATCTAGCTGGAAAATCAAATTGCCATGGATGAACACATGCTCCAACAGTTCCAAATTCAGCACCAAATCCTTCGAATCTTGCTTCAATTCAACTCAATTATGCCTCTTGGTGATGGATTGATCAAGATCTTGGCAATGTTTGTGCAGAAAAATGGAGAAAAGTTGAGAGAAAAAGTTGAAGAATTTTTGGATCTAGATCTCAATTTCACAATTCTGTTATGATTAGCAAGAAAACAGTTATGATTATGGTTTTATATGTGTTGTTAATGATGTTCACTAATCATGATAAGCCAAACCAAAGTAATTAGTGAAAATGCAAGTGTTATGCTAAATTGCCCAATTCACCCTTCACATGTGTATACCAATGTAACAGTGCAATTTCTGTCTCAATTCACTTGGAAATGATGTTTAGAGGCCAAGGCAAGTGCAATCACGTGAATACAATGAATATTTTTCAAATTGCCCTTTTCCCTCCAATTTTCAAATGGAATTCACATGAAAAGTTCAATATTTTTGTGAGAAAAATGCATGAGTTATGATGTGTAATTTGGATAGTACATGACAAGAGAAGAATGTGGCAAAAAATCCCACTCCATTTGGCCTTTTGGTTCAAAAGTTATGCACTTTTGAAATTCAAATTTTCTTGACCAAGATTTGACCATAACTTGCCAACCACACATGAGAAATTCATGTTCTTGGACGTTTTGAAAAGGTGAGAGCAAGATCTATAACTTTCATGTTGGACAAAATTTCATTTGAAGCATTTTTGGACATGTAATTTTGAGGAGAAGACCTTTCCATTTTTGGCAATTTTGAATTACAAGTCACTTTCTATTTTTGGAAAGTTTTCATCTGACTTTATTTTCTTCATTGTTGATGTTTGAAATGTCAAATGAAACTTGTTTGGACATGAATGAAGCAGTTCCTAACCCTCTCCCACCTCTAAATCCATCAGTTGACTTGTGGTTGACTTTTGTTGACTGATAGATGAATGGGTTATGCACAGATGAACTTGAGCCTCAAACTCCTGATGAAATGGCTCCACAATGAAACCCTAGCTTGCACAGGCTCATTATAACCATGTGATGATCCCCATCTCATGAAGACCTCATCTCCTTGACAAGCCCTGATTGGCACAATACAGATGATTAGGGTTGACCAGAGGTCAAAACCCTAATCCCAAGGCATCTGGTCAAGCACAATGAATCTCTTGGTGATGATGATGTACCATTTCAACCAAGATGAAGCTCAACCTCCTCGAGTAACCAAGAAACCCTAATTTGAAGCACCAACCCTCAGATGGCTAGTGATCAATTCATGAAACCCTCAAGCTTGCGTATTTTAACCTCTTTATCTTCTGACCAAGACTTAGGAGGATGACTTGCTCAATGTCTCCACATGATATGCAAAAATGCAAGGACTAATGACCTAAGAATGAAATGCAATATGCTAAGCTAGTCCCAAGAGAGGAGGGCAAATTTCGAGGTGTTACAGTTGCCTCTATTCAATCCACCGTGAACCTGTCGATATGAATAGCCTCGGCTTTCAGATGATCAGGATGACGAGTGATTGAATACCAAGAACAGACGAACAATTTGCACTCCAATGGGAAAACAATTAACAATGCCTGTCAGAATCGGCAAAGAAGTAATCTCGAGAGAAGAATCCGTCTGGTACGGAGAAAGTCGGCCTGAATACCGAAATTGAATGTCGACCCGGATACCAAAATAAATGGTAACACAGGGATACCCATGGCCTGAACACCACATCCGCTGGGGATTATTATTTTATTTTTTTACTTTTTCTTGAACCCCGAACAAACATTTTCTTGCGTATGATCCCGGATCACCGCGGTTGAACCCCGACGTCTTGTTTGCCAAATAATGAACCCCATTCTCCAGAAAATACCTCGTGTCTCCCTTTCTCCATTTGAACCCCGTTCTCCAGAAAATGCCTCAACATTTCCTTTTCTCCATTTGAACCCCGCTCTCCAAAAACTTGTGATAATTCCGCTGGCAACGTCGGAAATAACACCAAAACTCCACTCTGATGGCGACATATCAGAGGGTACACCTTCACAAAAGGAAGGTAACATGTGCAATTCTTCCTCAGAAGACACCCATAACGACCTCTGTTGGCCTCAGCCAAAGTCTAAGGTGACACATGAACAAAAGATAATCCTGAGGACCTCATCCCGGATATAATCTTCAACTCCAATCTCCATTTGAACCCCGCTCTCCAGAAAATGTCACAACACTTCCTTTTCTCCATTTGAACCCCGTTCTCCAGAAAATGCCGCAACACTTCCTTTTTTCCATTTGAACCCCGTTCTCCAGAAAATGCCGCAACACTTCCTTTTCTCCATTTGAACTGTATTTTCGCGCTGATCGCGTAACGTCCTTTGATTTCATTTCCATCTCCGCCCGACGGAAAAGTTTCCTCCAGTATCGTACTACTGGGGAACATTGTTGATCTCACGTCATGATGCTAAACTCCTCAGAGTAACATCTTCACCATCCGGCGAAACCAAATCTCAAGCGGTAACCACGGCTCAAGTCGCGCTGATTGCGTAACATTCTCCGATCTTCATTTGCATCTCTGTCTGACAGAAACTCTTCCTCCAATATCGCACTACTGGGGAATACTGTTGATTCAAAATCACGATGCCGAACTCCTCAGAGCCACATCTTCACCATCCGGCGAAACCAAACCTCAAGCGGTAACCACGGCTCGAGTAACTGATGCTTGCAATGCTGATACTGATCTTCCAACTAGCGAAACCACTTCTCAAACGGTAACCACGGCTTGAGCAGCATCTTCACCTCGGTGAAACCAAATCTCAAACGGTAACCACGGCTCGAGACTAGCCTATGCTTGCAATGATGATGCATGATTTTTTTTAGCGTAATGCTCCAAAATCATGGAAATGCTACGCGATTTATTATGCAATATGCTATGCTTATTCTACATGATGAATGCATAAAAGGTATCCCCCTCAAGGGACTCTCCTGGGGAGCTCGAGGCACTCTGCTGAGGAACTTGCCAACACTCCAATCTCCACCCTGCTGGGGAATAGTAATGCTGCTGGGAAAAAGGCAACCCTTGCTGGGGACAAATTCTACCGAACCCGATCCGCTTGAGGACCTTGCTGGGGAAAAAACCACCAACGCACTCTGTGGGGAAACAACGGTCTTTGACTTACTGGTGCTACAACAATCCCAACTCTACTTGATAAACCACCACCCACAGATACCTCCGCTGGGAAATAACAACCTTCGGGCCTGGCTGCTGAGGAAACATCGATCTACAACCTGCTGGGGAGATAACCATACCTGACCCTGCTAGGGAAACCACAAACCTTGATCTGCTGGGGAATCAGTCTTCCCGACTCTGCTTGGGGAAATGAGGAAAGTCTGGTACTGACACCCTGCGACTCGTCGAACCAGGGCATTCCATATCCAAATCCACCGTCAGCTTTCCAATTTTGAGAACTCCCAGACTCGTCTGGACTTTTCTGATTCATCACCTTGTATTCTTGACTGCTCCGTACTCGACGAAGAGCGAACTCCTGGGATTTATGCAGACTTTTCAATCTTCCGACTTTGAAGAGTCTTCTTGATTAATTCCAAGGATCGTCGTGCGTCTTTCCGTCGTCTTTTCACCATTCTTCTATTCATTCGTCCCTGACTGGACTCCGTGGGGATTGTTTATCAAAAGCTTCCACATCACAACCTGCAAGTGAGTGAAAATATCTAACAGTACCTGCAAAAGAGATCGTTAGATAAAACCGTGCCCCAGGCGTGTCAAGATTTCAACACTTGAGTCACTCAACCTTCCGAATAAGATTTCAAATTTTCAATCTTATAAACATGCATTGGAAGGAACCTGTATGTCTTAAAATGCAAGATTCTTTATCAAGATAAATGGATGTTTTTGCAATCAAAGCGGTAATGAAAACAAAAACAAAATTATTTGACTGAATATGCATTTTATTGATTGAAAAAGTGTGGCTCAATTTGAGCAATACAAAGGAAGCAATTCCTGAAAAGAGGTAATTGCGCACAAAAGGAAAAATCTATCCTAATGGCAATGTGAAACCCGTGATCTCATTGAGTTCCAACTCGGTTACACCCCATATGTCCTCAGATTCTCCTTGCTTTCTGCCTTCTGAATAAGACGATTCCGACTGCTCCCTACCGGGGATTATCCATGTCATATCCAAAGTACAAACGATCATGCCAGACGCAGTTGTTTATTTCAATCCCTCTTTTGCCTGGACCGCCCTTTCGGGTTTTCAGTCCACCGGGATACCCTTTTTTGCCCAAGCCGCCTTTTCAGGTTTTCGACTTGCCGGGTGTACAATTTTTTTCTTTTTTATCCCTAATTTTTGCCCGAACCTTTTCATTCATCATCATTTTTTTTTGGTTCACCGGGATGCCCATTTTTGCCTGGACTATTTTATTCTTTTCGTCCAGCGGGTCTCTTTATACGAAGTATTTTTTAACTGCGTCCGCATTCACAGGGGATGGAAAATCCTCACCATCCATGGTCGTTAACAACAAGGCTCCGCCAGAGAAAACCTTCTTGACCACGAACGGACCTTCATAATTGGGTGTCCATTTGCCCCTTTGATCGTTTTGAGGAGGAAGGATCCTTTTCAGCACCATATCACCTACGTGATACACACGAGGTCGTACCTTTCGGTCAAAAGCACGCTTCATCGGTTGTTGGTACAACTGCCCATGACAGATGGCCGCCAGCCTCTTTTCCTCAATCAGGCTTAACTCTTCGTACCGGGTCCTGACCCATTCCGCCTCTTGCAATTTCACGTCCATCAGGACTCTCAAAGAGGGAATTTGAACCTCAACCGGTAGCACGGCTTCCATTCCATATACTAACGAGAAAGGCGTTGCCCCAGTAGATATACGCACCGAAGTTCGATACCCATGCAATGCAAACGGAAACATCTCATGCCAGTCTTTATAGGTCATAACCATCTTCTGCACAATCTTCTTGATATTTTTATTGGCTGCCTCAACCGCCCCATTCATCTTCGGACGATAAGGAGAAGAATTGTGATGTTCGATCTTGAATTCCCGGCACAGTTCTGCCATCATCTTATTGTTCAAATTAGAACCATTATCAGTAATGATTCTTTCGGGAACCCCATACCTGCAAATGATGTCTCTCTTGAGAAACCTGGCGACGACCTGTTTCGTCACGTTTGTATAAGAGGCTGCTTCCACCCACTTGGTGAAGTAGTCAATAGCCACTAATATGAACCGATGCCCATTCGAAGCTGTAGGCTCAATCTTTCCAATCATATCAATGCCCCACATAGCAAACGGCCATGGAGACGACATCAAACTCAAGGGATTTGGAGGCACGTGCACCTTGTCAGCATAAATCTGGCATTTATGACACTTCCGCACGAAATTGAAACATTGGGCCTCCATTGTCATCCAATAATAACCTGCCCTCAGCAACTTCTTCACCATTGCATTCCCACTGGCATGGGTACCGAACGATCCTTCATGAACCTCTTTCATCAATTGGCTTACTTCTTTATCATCAACACATCTAAGCAAAACCCAATCAAAATTCCGTTTGTACAAAACCCCATCCTTATTCAAGTAGAACACCATGGCCAACCTCCGCAGAGTCTTTCGGTCCTTCTTAGATGCTCCCTCAGGATATTCTTGAGTTTCCAGATAGCGCTTGATATCGTAATACCACGACTTCTCATCATCGGGCGTTGTGTCAACAGCAAACACATAAGCCGGTCTATCCAGACGTCCTACCTCAACACTGGGGAACTGATTCCACCATTGCACCTTGATCAAGGCAGCCAGAGTAGCCAAAGCATCTGCCAAAGGATTCTCCTCTCTGGGCACATGATACATCTTCACTTTGGTGAAAAACGTCAACAATTTCCTCGTGTAGTCCCGGTATGGAACTAAATAAGATTGATGCGTATACCATTTCCCGTTAACCTGATTTACAACCAGAGCTGAATCTCCATATATAACAAGGTTCTTGATCCTCAAATCAATCGCCTCTTCAATCCCCAAAATACAAGCTTCATATTCAGCCACGTTATTGGTGCACTCAAATGTTAGCTGGGCAGCAAAAGGAATGTGGGATCCTTTCGGCGTAACCAAAACAGCACCAACACCGCTACCATTCACGTTAACGGCCCCATCAAACATCGGAATCCATTCGGATTCAGGGTCAGGCCCCTCCTCCGGGATTGGTTCCTCGCAATCTTTCGATTTAAGAAACATGATGTCCTCATCAGGGAACTCAAACTTCATCGGTTGATAATCCTCAATGGGTTGCTGGGCGAGGTAATCAGACAATACACTCCCCTTGATCGCCTTCTGAGAGGTATACTGGATATCATATTCAGTCAAAATCATTTGCCACCTCGCAACCCGTCCGGTCAATGCTGGCTTTTCAAAAATATACTTGATTGGATCCATCTTGGAAATCAATAAAGTGGTATGAACCAGCATATACTGTCTCAGTCGGCGAGCAGCCCAGACGAAAGCACAACAAGTTTTCTCGAGCAGTGAATATCTTGTTTCACAGTCGGTAAACTTTTTGCTAAGGTAGTATATGGCATGCTCTTTTCGACCAGACTCGTCATGCTGCCCCAATACACACCCCATAGACCCCTCGAGGACCGTCAAGTACAGAATTAACGGTCTTCCCTCCACAGGAGGCATCAGAATCGGAGGCTCCTGCAAATATTCTTTTATTTTTTCAAATGCCGCTTGACAATCATTATTCCACCTGACCGTTTGATCTTTTCTCAATAACTTGAATATCGGTTCACACGTGGCTGTTAGGTGAGATATGAACCGTGAAATGTAGTTCAATCTACCTAAGAAACCACGAACCTCCTTCTCTGTTCTCGGTTCAGGCATTTCTCTTATTGCTTTTACTTTAGCATGATCAACCTCGATTCCTTTCTCACTTACAATGAACCCCAGCAATTTACCGGACCGCACTCCGAAAGTGCACTTATTCGGATTCAACCTCAGTCTGAACTGTCTCAGCCGGTCGAACAACTTGGCCAGATCTACCAAATGCCCCTCTTCTGTTTGGGACTTTGCTATCATGTCATCAACATAACATTCGATTTCATGATGAATCATATCATGAAACAAAGTCACCATGGCTCTCTGATAAGTAGCATCGGCGTTCTTGAGACCGAATGGCATCACCTTGCAACAAAAAGTGCCCCACGGTGTGATGAACGTTGTTTTCTCCATATCATCTGGCGACATTTTGATTTGATTATAGCCAGAAAAGCCATCCATGAAGGAAAACACCAAGAATTGAGCTGTATTATCTACCAACACATCGATGTGAGGTAATGGGAAATCATCTTTCGGACTAGCTCTGTTCAGATCCCGGTAGTCCACACACATTCTTACCTTCCCATCTTTCTTCGGCACGGGCACAATGTTTGCGACCCAAGGCGGATAATTAGTGACATCAAGGAAACCAGCATCCCACTGCTTTTGCACTTCCTCTTTAATTTTCATTGCCATCTCAGGTCGAGTTCTGCGCAACTTCTGCTTCACTGGAGGACAATCTGCTCTCAACGGTAGCTTGTGCACAACGATATCGGTATCCAACCCTGGCATATCTTGATAAGACCAGGCAAAGATGTCGACATACTCTTTCAACAATGCTACCATTCTGCTCTTGACACTTTCCTCCAAAGCAGCCCCAATTTTCACTTCTTTCCGGACCTCGTGGGTACCCAGATTCACAATTTCAACTTGCTCCTCGTGCGGCTGAATCACCTTCTCCTCTTGTTTTAACAACCTGGCTAATTCCCCTGGCAGTTCACAATCTTCTCCGCCTTCCTCTTCGGCATGATAGATTGGATTGTCGAAGTCATATGAGGGTGTAACAGGATTGTTATCAATGAGATCCGGAGAATGATCACATCTGCATGAATGTGGATTCATGCATTGCTTTAGAACCGGAGCGAGACAAATTGAAAAAGAAAAATGAAAACATTGCCATTTTTATTTATTATTTTTCATTTTTAAACTGCAAAAATAAATGAAAAACAGGGAACACCGCCTTTAATTGACAAATATCCTTTTATTTATGATGCAAATTTGCAAAATGAAACATGAGGTGGCCCTTACAATGAACCATTACGTTTCGGGCAAAACGTATGGCTTTCATGCACATAAAATTGAAAAACAGGAAAATATTACTCTTCGAGCAGAGTGACCCTGGTGATCTTTTCAGCCTTCCAGTTCTGGATCCCCATCCCTGGTGCGCACGGCTTTATCCACCAATCAATTTTGCAGTCACTATCAGCTTCATCACCCACCATATAGATGTGATATGGATCCAGCATTCCAGCACTGGTGAATGTGAACGACGGACGACGTCCTGTACCTTGTCCAGATGAGCCTCTGCCCGGCTGATATCCCACTCCGAAGCGGTCTTTCTTGGCGGAGATGTCCATCATCTTTCCCCAACCCGAAGCCTCTCCACT
The DNA here is from genome assembly GCF_024323335.1 of Lathyrus oleraceus. Classification (NCBI taxonomy): domain Eukaryota; kingdom Viridiplantae; phylum Streptophyta; class Magnoliopsida; order Fabales; family Fabaceae; genus Lathyrus; species Lathyrus oleraceus. The sequence continues at coordinate 357,950,455 of NC_066584.1, read as the reverse complement.
CTTCACCACCTCAGCGGCCTGCTTATACGAAGATATGGACGGTTTCTCCTCTTCTTTTGCAAAAAGAGCATTCTCCACCTTAATGGTTTCGAATGCTTGACTCGGGGTCTCCCATATCTCACCGTCCATCTCCACATACTTGAATGACGAAAGGTGGCTGACAAAGATGTCCTCTTCTCCGCATACGGTGACGACCTGCCCATCCCATATATACTTCAGCTTTTGGTGCAAAGTCGAAGTCATTGTCCCAGCAGCATGAATCCATGGGCGACCCAACAGGCAACTGTATGCCGACTGAATATCCATGACGTAGAAAACAGACTTAAACACCTCAGGGCCAATCTTCACTGGGAGTTCAACCTCTCCGAACACAGCCCGCTTCGACCCATCAAAAGCCCTCACTATTAAATCAGTGGGCGTCAGGATCAACCCTTCACAGTTCAACTTTGCCAAGGCTTTCTTTGGCAACACATTTAATGAGAAGCCGGTATCAACCAGCACGTGTGAAAGCACAGCCCCTTTGCATTCCATGGCAATGTGTAATGCCCGGTTATGATTTCTTCCATCTACAGTCAGATCCATATCGGTGAAGCCCAACCCATGGCTGGCATGAACATTAGACACCACCGTCTCCAATTGATTAATCGTTATCTCCTGAGGAACATAGGCTTTCTTCAGAATTTTCATCAAAGCCTCTCTATGCCCCTCAGAGCTTAACAGCAAAGATAGAATTGATATCTTGGATGGAGTTTGCTGCAGATGATCGACAAGTTTGTACTCAGACTTCTTGATGATTCTTAAAAATTCTTCCGCCTCATCATCAAGTTCTCTTTCCGACCTCACAGGCGCCGGCGTCACCACAGGAGCACCTTCATTGATTACTGCTTGTTTTCCTTTTGCCCTGGCTAAAGCCTCGGCCTTTTCTTTCTTTTCTTTTTCTCCTTCTCCACCTCTCAGAGCATCCGGAGCAAACAGTCTTCCACTGCGAGTGAAACCACTGGGTCCGGCATTATCCACCTTTGAAACGGTGGTTTCACTAGCAGTCTGATCCTCTACTCTCTCTCCATTGCAATATACCTCCCCACCATAATGCCACGACACGGCATCATCTTTGTCATAGAGAATCGGCCCAGGTACCGTGATGGTAACTGGAGCCGCCTCAGCCAGAGTTGACAAATCAACCGGGTCGAAGTAAATCGTTATGTTGGAGACATCATCCTTCCCCAAATCAGCCTTCTCCACCCTAAGACTTCCATCGTCCATCAGTCTCTGGACAGTTTCCCTCAAGAATACACACCCATTCGGAGCAACTATGCACGCAGCACAATCATCACCACAGCCCGGAAAGACCCCATTCAATAACAACTGCTTCTTGACCTCAGCCAAAGGAGTCTTCAATTGATCAACATTCAACAACCCGATTCTGTTCTCCTTAGAGATAGCATTTACCCCCCTTTGGCCATGCGCGGGCATGGGGTTAGCATTCACATTGGGAGACGGTGCAAAGTTGATAGCTTTTGAATCCACCAGGTCTTGAACTATATGCTTAAAAGCTTTGCAGTTCTCTACATTATGCCCAGAAGCACCTGAGTGGAATTCACACTTAGCATTTTCATCAAAATTGGTCGGCCTCTAATCAGGTCTCAAAGGTGCCAAAGTTCTCAGTTGTACCAACCCCAAGTCTCTCAGCTTTTTCAATAGGAAAGAATAAGTCACAGACGGCCTATCAAACTGCCGATCATTCATCCTTCCTCTGACCTGATACCCGACCCTCTGTGGCCTCTGCTGAAATGGTTGCCTTTGTTGTTGCGGTTGTTGCTGTTGCTGTTGCGCAGGCTGATAATCAGCAGGAATAGTTACCGCAGCAGTGTGCTGAAAGTAACGATCCCTACTCGGTCCTCTTTGAGTGTATACCGCACTGGTATCACCCTCTTTCTTCCTTTGGCCGTTCCCGAAGGGCTTCTTCGATCCTGATGACGAAGCATTACCACCCTGTATCTTTCCGAGTTTCAACCAACTCTCAATCCTTTCTCCAGCCACCACAATGTCTACGAAGTTGGTAACTGGGCAACCAACCATTCTCTCAGCAAATGCCCCCTACAGGGTACCCATGAACAAATCCGACATCTCTCTGTCCACCAGTGGAGGTTGCACTCTGGCAGCCAACTCCCTCCATCTTTGAGCATACTCTTTAAATCCTTCACTTGACTTCTGAGACATACCCTGCAGCTGGGTACGACTAGGAGCCATGTCAGCATTGAATTGATACTGTTTAAAGAAGGAATCCCCAAGATCCTGCCATCTCTTGATGTCAGAAGATTTCAACTTGGTGTACCATTCCAAGGATCCTCCGGACAAACTGTCCTGGAAGAAGTACATCCAAAGCTTTTGATCCATAGTGTATGCAGAAATCTTACGGACAAAAGCTTGAAGATGAGTTTCTGGGCAGGAACTTCCATTATATTTATCAAATGCGGGCGCCTTGAACTTCTGTGGGATTACAATCCCCTCAACCAGCCCCATATTTGACATGTTTACGACCCCGGGAGTGGCATAGCTTTCGAGAGCTCTGATCTTCTCTGCCAGCAATTGGATTTCTTTGTTGGGTGGCTAGACACCATATTGCCCAAACGGCTCATTGTGCATGGAGAACTGATCAGCTTCCCTGTCTTCCTCCCTATCATCCTCAGCCCCAAAGAACGGAGGGAACAGACTGTCCTTCATATTATTGCCCATCAGACCAGGTTGACCCCCTGTGGCAGCACCGAAACCACCAGCATTATTCACTACGCCCACAGTCGTTCTCTTTCCACCATCTCTAGAGCCACCCAGACCCTGGTTGGAGACACCATCCAGGTTGACACCGCTGTTGGCAGCTGAAGCCCGCTCGAGCTTCTCAACTTTATCAGCCAGTGCTTTTTGGCCCACAGCAAACCCTTGCATAATGTTGATCAGTTCGTTCATTTTCTCTTTCAGTTCGAGAACATCTGTGTTAGGGAGATCCATCAGTCTTTGAGTGTTGCGTCTGGTGAAGTATCTGTGAGGACGTGTTGAGTGCAAAGGTACAACTCTACGAGCACGAGCAATGATTCCTGAAACAATCAAGCACGTTAGAACTGATACCTGCAAAATAAAAAACAAGTTATTATGATCATGCATGAATGCGGTGTCTATCCACATGAGGAACATTCTGTCTCTCGATCCTGGCTTCATCGAGACATATAATAATCCGGCAACATTATTCTGACATTCAATCATTTGATTTCCTCATACAGATCTGAGCATATATGATTTAGCAAAATACCCCCCAACCATGTGTGTGCTGTGTGAGTGCATACGGTAAAGCAAATAAAGCTTGAAGATCGATCACTGAATAAAAATAACCATCGCATATCAAAATTGCACAATAAGCGCCATAGTCATACATCAAGTCTGATACAAATCAAATACAATTCCCCAGAATCATAAAGGAAATACAAGCAAGTGAATTCCGTCAACAGGCCTGACGGTAATCCACACAAATAAGAAAGGTCTAGCCTAACGAAGGTCCCACAGAAGGCCCTATATCATCAACCATCTTAGCAAACTCTGCGGCGAACCTGAGCTCGGTGTTCTCCTGCTGCAATCTCCCCACCTCCTTCTGGTGAATCTTCATCTGCCTGAAGTAATGATCTCTCTCAGCAATGTAGTGATCTCTCTCGGCGATGATCTTCATGTTCTCTGCTTCCTTGGTCTTCAGCTTTGTCTCCCACTCAGCGATGAGGACTCTGACTATATCTTCCCTCTGATCTCTCACGATGATTTGCCTCCTCTTCTCATCTTCAATGACCTTTGCAGCTCTGGCTAGCTTCTCTTTAGTGATGTCGTGCTCCTTTGTCGACGACGCTAGGGCTTGGCTGATCTTCCCATAGTAAGCGGCATCCATCTCAAAGCGCTTTGCTTCCATGGCATGTCGCTTATCCTGATCTTCCATCCTCACTCTGATCTCCTGATTAGCCATCTAAATACGAGCAACACTCATCTCCAATTCCGTTTTCTCTGCAAGCAACTAATCTCTCTCACGCTTCATCTCTAGGAACTCTTCCATACTAACAGAAGAAGGAGATTCCTCAATCAACGGATACCAAGGATCAACCATAGGAAACGGTAGACAAGTAAGCTCCACTCTCTTGCTGAGCCAATCATCAAACGGAGGGAAAGACCTGTTATTAGCTCTACCCCAAGAAAACTTGCCTTTCCTTTGAATGCTACGCCATGCATCAGATACCTGCCTTAACTTGGCCTGATTGCCCTCAACCGGGAAGTACAAAGTTTCCTGAATCTCACTCTTGAGAGGAGGGACCTCCATAGCGAATCCCATTTGTCTCTTAAGAAGCGTAGGGTTATAATTAATGCAACCCTGAACTCCTATAAGAGGCACATTGGGAAAACTTCCACAACTGCAAATGAAGTCCTGTCCAACCCCGCTACTGTGAGTCCAAGCTATGTCTTTGGCCCGCAAACCCATCAGCTTGGTCGCCCAATTGACAGTATGGTCAAGAAGAACAAAAGCACCCCTGGAAGGCAAATATCCCATAAACCACTTGTATAATAGCTGAGCACAACATCGGATCAATCCCCCACGCCGCTTCTCGTTCCGATTGTGGATCGAGTAATAGGCATCTCCGATCAAGGTAGGGATAGGATTCCTCTGAACAAATAAGCGGATGGCATTAATATCCACGAAGCTCTTTTGATTAGGAAACAGAATGATCCCATATATGCTCACAGCAATCAAAGCACAGACAACGTTCCAGTTACCCAACTCAGCATGCTCCTTGGCCTTAGCCTCTAGGAAACTCAGATGAAAACCGGACAACTTCCCCTTCTCTTTCAGACCCCCCTTAACCATCTCCGGACTCAAATAAAGAGCACGGGAAATCCCACTAATATCAGGTTCTTCCTTAGTAGCATAGAAAGGAACCTGGTTTCTGATCTGAATGCCCAAGATACCAGCATAGTCCTCCATCAACGGCCCCAATAAGTAATCGGGGAAAACGAAACACCTCAAACCAGGATCATAAAACTGGAGAAGAGTATGGATGGCACTCCTATCTCTGTCAGTGAGTCTGAAAACCATCTTCAGAATACCCCCATAGGTCTCACGAAACATCCCTACATGGTCGGGCGTAATCAATGCTATCATATCTCTCAGCACACTGATCTCTGGGTCAAAGAAGCTGTAGACAACATCATCCTTCAAAACGGTCCTCATATCTAAGCAAGAAGTCTCTCAATCAGGATCTCGATCAAAAATGTCCCTGCATATGGATAAACATGTGTTAGATGCAGGTGAATGCAAAATGTGATGATGCTGATGAATGAATGCAATGCATTGCCATCCTCCAAGTCATCTGAACGTCCGTTGCACTGAAGCCTGGTCTCTGAACTGATCATAACCATCTGGAGAAACTGAGCAAACACAAATCCAACTTGGGAGTTCCGAAATAAACGGAACTGAAAGATACATCATCATCATCATCATCAGACAATCTCTGAGCAGATAACCACAAGATCTCTGAATCGGCCCGGGGAATCCTGAAATAAACGGATCCCCACTGATAAATAACACGGACAGCACTCCGGCGTCTCAGAAATAAATCCATAAATCCGACTTATAAATAGGACTCTGATCAATAGCTGAACCATTAGTCACCATCAAAGTCACCATCAGAACATGCATCTGTAAGAATCACCCCGCCCCTCACAGGTAAATTCTAATCAGGTCATCCTAAGGCGGATAATAGTCTCGACAATCGGGCAAAGATACTCAACGGGTTTGCCGTTGTAGCTCTCTTAAGATCATCTAAACCAAAGATCCGGGAATGATCGGTCACCGAAGCCAATAGCTCAAAAGAGGTAACCCAATCAAAGTGGAAAACCCCACAAAGGAAGAGCACTCTCAGATGAACCTCGTCCGGCTCGTGGTATGTCACGTCGCAACAACATGCCCAACCAGCATGTGAGGAACGTGAGACCACACTAATCCTAGGTGTATACTCAGGCCTGGGTTTTAGCCCCACTCAGAACACCCACCCCAAACAGAGGAACCACCTGTACAGAGGACAGCAACATGATAGTATGATGCATACAAATATTTATGCAAATATATACACAGCAAAATAATCATAAATGCAATAAATAGAGCAACACAAGCAACCTAAACTATCCTAGAGAGCGCTAGGAGAGACTCGCTTAGGGAAGATGGACCAGCAAGAGGTCAACTTCTCTAGTCCCCAGCAGAGTCGCCAGCTGTCGCATCCGCGAAAAACAACCGGCGGGCTAAAACAAAAACAAACACAGAGCCGCCACCATGCGTTATTTATCCCAAAGAGGGAAAGGGAACGCTCGAAGTAAACCTGGAAAAGACATGGTCTTGCGACCAAAGAGAGATGGGATCGGGAGTCGGTTATGCAAAGGGAAGGTATTAGCACCCCTACGCATCCGTCGTACTCGACGGGATCCACGCTCAGAAAGATAGAACAAGGTTGCTAAAACTGCTCACAAACAAACATCACACACACACAACACAGGTGGGAGAAGAGGGGAAAGGGCTCGCTAGGATATCACATCCTATGCCTACGTATCTCATCTGGAATGAGAATCAGAGCTACCGTAGTTCGGCTCACACACGCCGAAACAAAACACACGCAAACAGGCAAACATGGAAACCGAATGCCAATCGCTGGACTTACATCAGACTCCGAACCAAACAAACCCACACTGGAAACCGATTGCCAATCGCTGGACTTACGTCAGACTCCAAGCACACAACAATACTGATAGGATACGGACAGCCAATCGCTGGTCTTACATCCATATCCTAACACATAAGAAGGTAACAAACAACAAGTTACTAAGGAGTCTGGCACTCGAGCCTAGCAACTGTCAAGCAAACACACACAAAAAGAAAAAGGGTGCCTGGAGAGATCTCGTACGACCTCTTGCCTACGTACCTCATCTGGTATGAGGATCAGGGCAACGTAGTTCCCCTGAACAAGGGAGAAACTTTCTCCTAACCAGAGACTGGGAAATGACCAACTAGAAGGGAGACTGACTCGAGCCTAATAGTTATCATGTATTCCACAATGGTCCTAGGTTGAGTTTTCTATCTACTTGCACAAACAGCAAGCTAATCCTAAACAGGCAAAGCAAAGCATGCAAGCATAATCAAAACCAAGCAAACATACACACAATTAGCACACACTATATACAGACAAAGTGGGCTCACACAAGGGTTAGGCTGCAAAAGCAAGCCAACTGTATCAGGGTGATGTTAGCTCTTAACCCTAACATTGAGAGTTAAGGTGAAGCAGATGAAATAGGAAGTGAGGGGTGTGCCCCACAGCTCTTATCCCTGGCCAGGGAGAGCTTTAGACAAAAGAAGTGTGGGTTCAGAAAGTGGGAACCCTTCTACACTTATGACTGACTCGACTGGATCTTGGGTTAATATCCGCAATGCATCAACACCAGTTGTGTGAGCAAAGGGATGACTCAACTGAATAGCAGGAGATGAATTGCACGTCTCTTGTATCTGCCAATTGCCTTATTCAAGGTCTTTTCCTGCTTGGCACAAAGATAAACATTAACAAGCATTGCCTCTTAAGGAGGACTTCAGACAGGTGCCTGACCAAGTAACAGGCCAGGTCTTCCAGACTACATGAAGTAAGTGGGTTATACCTCAATTTGTTAAGCAAGCAAGCAACATCAAAAGCAAGTACAAAATGAACTATAGCAACTAATGTACCTGAAAACAATCTAACTCAGTCAATACACAACTCAGAAAGTCAAACAGACAAACTAAAAGTCAACAGTTAACTGTACACAAGCAATGCATCAAGCATAGCACAAGCCAATGCTCAACACAAATGAGCTAATCCACCTACAAAACAACTTAATGTTAATCAACATCAACCAAATATCAATCCAAATGAGCAAATGAATCAAACTCCTCAAGGCCATATGCTTCTTGTCCTGAAAACACAACTCAAACATAAGCACTAACCACTAGGACATGGCCTAGGGTCAAAGGGGGAGAAATAATTCAAAACAGAACATGAAAGTTGACAATAATCAAGTTCAATCAATTAAGAACAATGTCCAAGTAGTCTCACATTCATATCATACACCAATTTAATTTCACAAAGCATCTAAGGCAAAGTATGCAATTTCAAAGCTCATTGAAGCAAACAGAATGAACCAATCCAAATCCAACCAAAAATAATTCAATAAATCCCAAGAAAAATCATGGCTAAACAGAACTCATCACATGATCATCATACCAAAATTCAAGTCATTTGGACAAGTGGAAGCATGGCAAATAAATTCCCTAAGGCAAGGCAAGGCAAAACAAGCTCAATGAGGGCACAATTTCATGCATCAACTTCACACAAGCCTAAAACAGAATCTATACAAGATAAATGACTCAAACCAAAACCAAGATAAACTTCAAAGTGTCTAGAATCAATGTGCAAAATTTCAAGTTCATATGATAAACATCAAGAATTTCACAAATCTTGGAAGTTCATCACTCATCAAAAGTCCACAAATGACCAATCAGAAGAGAAAATCTCAAACAAATCCAAATTGCATCCAAAAATTCCATAAAAATTCATGAGTGATCCTAACATCCATAAGTATCATCAAGCAAAAATTCAGATCATTTGACATTTATTTGGCATGGTAAATAAAATCAGAAAATTGGACAAGAAATGGTGTGACACACATTGTCACACCTCTAATGATCAGCTCATATCTCAACAACCAGGCATGCTAAAAATACAAACTCAAAGCCAAAAGATCAACCAAAGTGTCTAGATTAAGCATGTAAATTTTCAGCTTCATTGGATCAACCATCATTATTTCACAACCAAAATAGCAAGCAAGGTGCAAGCAAACACATGTGCAAACATTCCCTAAGACAAAACAAATTCCACACGTGCACAAATCCTGGAAAAATATCCATAAAATAGAGGACATCATGATGAACATTGTGCAAAAATTTCCAGTCAATTTGGATCAATAATCAATGAGTTATGAATTTTCTAATGAGGTGAAAAAATTAAAAAATGCATGAAACAAGTAGATGAACATATGAGTGCATAAGTGTGTAAAATGCAAAAAGGCAAAATATGAGATGCCGGAGCCAGGACTCGAAAGTGCTCCATTTTTGAATTGAAGCGCTCACTTAATGAAGCGCACCGTTTCATTAAGTGATGTGGCAAGGCACGATTGGTACATGGGCGGAAAACAACCAAAAGCATGCAAACCGAGCTTCATAAGATCAAAACACTTCTGGAAACTAAAAACCCTAAGATTCATCACGTGTTCATCCTGTTCTTCATCATCATGATCCAAACATCACAGAAATTAATCATACATATACCATTCGATTCATCTTTCATCGCACATCAACAATCTAACATCATCTTAACCTAATTCATCCTAAATTAAAAGATTCGAAGGAAAACATTTTCACTCATGAATCTTAAAATCAACATAACTTCCTTGTTTCTCCATGAAATTCAATGATTCAAATTGCAGTGTACTCTACATCCAAGGATCTATCAAAAGCATGCATTAATTTCATGAATTGTTAAAGTCAAAAACTGACCTTCAAGATGCAACAGTAGTGGAATCGTGCGAATTAGGCCTTGGCAAGGTGAAACAGATGATCTCTAGCTCTCCTATGATGATTTGGATGAAGGCTTGAGCATTGATTGTACACGATCTAGCTGGAAAATCAAATTGCCATGGATGAACACATGCTCCAACAGTTCCAAATTCAGCACCAAATCCTTCGAATCTTGCTTCAATTCAACTCAATTATGCCTCTTGGTGATGGATTGATCAAGATCTTGGCAATGTTTGTGCAGAAAAATGGAGAAAAATTGAGAGAAAAAGTTGAAGAATTTTTGGATCTAGATCTCAATTTCACAATTCTGTTATGATTAGTAAGAAAACAGTTATGATTATGGTTTTATATGTGTTGTTAATGATGTTCACTAATCATGATTAGCCAAACCAAAGTAATTAGTGAAAATGCAAGTGTTATGCTAAATTGCCCAATTCACCCTTCACATGTGTATACCAATGTAACAGTGCAATTTCTGTCTCAATTCACTTGGAAATGATGTTTAGAGGCCAAGGCAAGTGCAATCAAGTGAATACAATGAATATTTTTCAAATTGCCCTTTTCCCTCCAATTTTCAAATGGAATTCACATGAAAAGTTCAATATTTTTGTGAGAAAAATGCATGAGTTATGATGTGTAATTTGGATAGTACATGACAAGAGAAGAATGTGGCAAAAAATCCCACTCCATTTGGCCTTTTGGTTCAAAAGTTATGCACTTTTGAAATTCAAATTTTCTTGACCAAGATTTGACCATAACTTGCCAACCACACATGAGAAATTCATGTTCTTGGACGTTTTGAAAAGGTGAGAGCAAGATCTATAACTTTCATGTTGGACAAAATTTCATTTGAAGCATTTTTGGACATGTAATTTTGAGGAGAAGACCTTTCCATTTTTGGCAATTTTGAATTACAAGTCACTTTCTATTTTTGGAAAGTTTTCATCTGACTTTATTTTCTTCATTGTTGATGTTTGAAATGTCAAATGAAACTTGTTTGGACATGAATGAAGCAGTTCCTAACCCTCTCCCACCTCTAAATCCATCAGTTGACTTGTGGTTGACTTTTGTTGACTGATAGATGAATGGGTTATGCACAGATGAACTTGAGCCTCAAACTCCTGATGAAATGGCTCCACAATGAAACCCTAGCTTGCACAGGCTCATTATAACCATGTGATGATCCCCCATCTCATGAAGACCTCATCTCCTTGACAAGCCCTGATTGGCACAATACAGATGATTAGGGTTGACCAGAGGTCAAAACCCTAATCCCAAGGCATCTGGTCAAGCACAATGAATCTCTTGGTGATGATGATGTACCATTTCAACCAAGATGAAGCTTAACCTCCTCGAGTAACCAAGAAACCCTAATTTGAAGCACCAACCCTCAGATGGCTAGTGATCAATTCATGAAACCCTCAAGCTTGCGTATTTTAACCTCTTTATCTTCTGACCAAGACTTAGGAGGATGACTTGCTCAATGTCTCCACATGATATGCAAAAATGCAAGGACTAATGACCTAAGAATGAAATGCAATATGCTAAGCTAGTCCCAAGAGAGGAGGGCAAATTTCGAGGTGTTACACACTGTACAGGACCACTCAGTCCATACTTCAGTATCAACTTACATTAATAAATGTCACAGTATCCAATTTGACATTTACACAAAGAGCCTTATGCCATGGTCTGTTGTCCTCCTGAAGAACAGACTGAGATACATACTGAAATGTAGTAGAAAACCAATCTGCCTGTTGTTCAGTATATGCTGTCAATGATGAATGTCATAACATCCAGTTTGACATTCAGACAGTAGGCCTTATGCTAGGTCTGTTATTTCCTTGATAAACAGACTGAAAATAAATACTGAGTTATAACAGAACACCAACTGTTCTATTCCTCAGTATCTGCTGTCAGGGATGAATGTCATAACATCTAGTTTGACATTCAGTAAATCCTGTATTAGCTAAACCTACAGCATACTACTCAAGTATGTCATGACATCAGTCAAGACATCAGAGTACAGTTAGATGATCTAACAGAAAATGCAGTCAATCAAACATCTCCACAGCATGTCATGACATCAGTCAAGACATTAGAATCCTGTTAGTGTTTTACCATAAAGTGCAGCCAACCAAACATCTATAAACCCCCCCTTTGGCAAATTTTTGGCTAAAACAACTTGGCATCACAACAGAGTTTACAGCAGCGGAAAACACACATCTAGCAGAAAAAAACTAGCTAATACACTCAGAGCAGCAACACACTCACACACATAGAAGTTAAACAAAAACTTCACATATCAGCACACATACAGAAGTTAAATAAAAACTTCTACTAGCATCACACACATAGAAGTTAAATAAAAACTTCTAATAGCAGCACACATAAACACACTCACACTCATAGAAGTGGAACATCAGCTGCAGCACAACCTCTGGATTAGAGGATCTTGAATATCTGTTTAGGAAAACAATGTGTTATCCTGGGCATCACAGGTGTTACTCCCCCTTCTTGTCAAAAATGTTGCTAAAGCAACACTTTAAAATACAGACCAACATAAATAGAATTACACAAATGACAGAACCACAATCTTGATTTTACTTCACAGTTTCAATCAAGACACCACCCACTTGATCTTGCTTCGTAGCTTTGATCAAGTAGTTACACACTCTTGCTTTACAGCAAGTACACCCATATCAGATGCCATGACTTTGAGTCTGACATCTTGAACCACTCCTGCATGAACACTTTCTTGAAGTCCAGCAGGCACATAGGCGGTCTCATCTTGCTACCACACTTGCAGCAATTAACATAGCTGTGATCTTGTGTCCAGTCATAGCACACTTTCAATTGTTTAATAGGCTGAGATATTAAACAATACATCCCAAACATCATTGGTTGCTATAAATCCTCAGAAAGGCATATTCCCAATTTGCCCCTTAAATTTTCAAACCGAGTAGCATCCAAGGCCTTTGTGAATATGTCAGCCAGTTGTAGTTCAGTGGCTACATGTTCCAAGGTAATCACTTTGTCTTCCACCAGATCTCTGATGAAGTGATGTCTAATGTCAATATGTTTGGTCCTGCTGTGTTGGATGGGATTCTTTGAAATATTGATGGCACTGAGATTGTCACAGAACAATGTCATGACATTCTGAGAGACATTGTACTCAGTCAGCATCTGTTTCATCCACACTAGTTGGGAACAACTGCTTCCAGCTGCTATGTACTCAGCCTCTGCAGTGGACAGTGATACACAATTCTGTTTCTTGCTGAACCATGATATGAGATTGTTTCCCAAGAAGAAACATCCTCCTGATGTGCTTTTTCTGTCATCAGCACTCCCAGCCCAATCAGCATCACAATACCCAGATAAGACAGGCTCAGAGCCATGAGAGTAGAGCATACCATAGTCACAAGTCCCATTGACATACTTGAGAATCCTCTTGACTTGATTTAAGTGGCTTACTTTGGGTTCTGCTTGGTATCTAGCACACACTCCAACTACATAGGAAATATCAGGTCTACTTGCAGTTAGATATAGTAGACTACCTATCATGCTTCTGTATAAGCATTGATCAACACTGGGACCTCCTTCATCTTTGGTTAATTTTAGATGAGTAGGTGCAGGAGTTCTTTTGTGTCTAGCATTATCCATACCAAATTTCTTAACTATGTTTTTGGCATATTTGCTTTATGAGAGAAACATAGAATCCTCCATTTGGTTAACTTGCATTCCAAGAAAATAAGTCAATTCCCCAACCAGACTCATTTCAAACTCAGATTGCATCTGGTGAACAAAATGTTTCACCATTTGCTCTGACATTCCCCCAAAGACAATGTCATCCATATAAATTTGGGCAATCATGATTTTGCCATCTTCATCCTTCACAAACAGGGTCTTATCTATCCCTCCTTTCCTGTACCCATGAGAGGTCAGAAATTCAGTTAACCTTTCATACCAAGCTCTAAGAGCTTGCTTCAACCCATACAAGGCTTTCCTCAACTTGTACACATGCTTGGGCAGGTTAGGATCACAGAACCCTTTAGGTTGTTCCACATAGACTTCTTCATTTAAGTAGCCATTTAAAAAGGCACTCTTCACATCCATTTGGAACAATTTAAACTTCAGAATGCAGGTCACACCTAACAGCAATCTGATTGACTCAAGTCTAGCAGCAGGAGCAAACGTCTCATCAAAATCAACCCCTTCAACTTGAGTATATCCTTGAGCCACTAGTCTTGCTTTATTCCTAGTGATTACTCCTTTCTCATCCGACTTGTTCTTGTAAATCCACTTGGTACCAATGATGTTAGTCCCTTCAGGTCATGGAACTAGATCCCATACTTCATTCCTTTTAAACTGCTCCAGTTCATCTTGCATGGCATTGATCCAATATTCATCAGTCAGGGCTTCTTTCACATTTTTTGGTTCAACCTTGGATACAAAACAGGAATTTGAGCTGTTCTCCCTTGATCTGGTAGTCACTCCACTATTGGGATCCCCTATGATAAGATCCTTGGGGTGGTCCTTCTGAATTCTGATAGAAGGCACTTTGTTGGATGCATCTACCTCACATTCAGGAGGGGTCTCCTGTACCTCTTCGGACTTGACTGGAATGTCTATTGACGTGTCAAGGAATGTTCCAACATCCTCTATGACATTGATTCCTTCCTCTTTATCATCCACAATTACATTTATGGATTCCATCAGGACATTGGTCCTGTAGTTGAACACTCTGTAGGCTCTGCTGTTAGTTGAGTATCCTAGGAATATACCCTCATCACTCTTGGGATCCATTTTCCTTCTCTGTTCACGATCTGTAAGAATGTAACATTTGCTTCCAAAGATATGAAAGTACTTCACAGTGGGTTTTCTGCCTTTCCATATTTCATACAGAGTGGAAGAGGTTCCTTTTCTCAAGGTAACTCTATTGTGAACATAGCAAGCTGTATTCATAGCTTCAGCCCAAAAGTGCATAGGGAGATTCTTTGCATGAATCATTGCCATGCCAGATTCTTGAATAGTTCTGTTTTTCCTTTCAACTATCCCATTTTGCTGAGGAGTTATAGGAGAGGAAAACTCATGACTTATCCCTTCAGACGAGCAAAACTCATCAAACTTGGAATTCTTAAACTCTGTCCCATGGTCACTCCTAATTCGGACAACACAACTGTCCTTTTCCCTTTGAAGTCTGATGCACAGTTCTTTGAAGACATCAAATGCATCTGACTTTTCTCTGATGAAGCTTATCCAAGTGTATCTGGAATGGTCATCAACAACCACATAGGCATACCTCTTTCCACCCAGACTCTCAACCTGCATAGGTCCCATTAAGTCCATGTGCAAAAGTTCCAGAGTTTTGGATGTTGTCGGATGTCCCAGCTTAGGATGTGACATCTTGGTTTGCTTGCCAACCTGGCACTCTCCATAGACTCTTCCTTCATCAATGAGAAGCTTTGGTATTCCTCTAACTGCTTCCTTGGATATTATCTTTTTCATTCCCCTTAAATGGAGATGACCAAGACGTCTATGCCACATCTTCACCTCCTATTCTTCCTTGGCTGAGGAGCAAATTGTGGAGTAGTTTGAGACTTTAGGTTCCCACATATAATAGTTATCTTTGGATCTGGATCCTCTCATAACTTCCTGATTATCTCCATTCGTCACAACACATAGCTCCTTAGTGAACTGAACATAGAACCCTTGATCACACAGCTGGCTTATGTTGATGAGATTAGCAGTTAGTCCTTTTACTAACAACACATTATTCAGTTCTGGAACACCAGAGCAGTCCAGCTTACCCACATGTTTGATTTTTCCTTTAGCACCATCACCAAAGGTCACATAACTGGTAGTGTGAGGTTGTATATCCACCAATAAATTCTCCATACCAGTCATATGTCTTGAGAAGCCACTATCAAAGTACCAGTCTTCTCTGGTAGATGCCCTTAGAGCTGTGTGAGCTAACCTAGCAAACCATTGTCGTTTCTTGATGGGGGCATTATACTTATATACCTTATGCTTAGGTCTGACATGAGGGTTTTGGTTAGGGTAACCATGCAACCTGTAGCAGAAGGCTTTTATGTGACTAAACCTACCACAATAGTGGCATCTCCATCTCTGAAATTTCTTCTTCTGATGGTTACTCATCCTGGTTCCCTGATGTTGAGACATTGGATGTGACTTCTGCTTGAATTTCTGAACTTCAGCCTTTGAGCGTTTAAGTTCAGCTGAGGATTTCTTCATAAAGCCTAAACCAGACATGGTTCCTGACTTCTGTCCCACCTTTAGGATCTCTTCCAACATGTCAGTTCCTTTATTTAGCATTCTGATTGATTTTGTCATTTGATCTAGCTTGGAGGTCAGCAAGGTTATCTCACCATTTAGACCATCTATGACTGTCAGATGCTTCTGTTTCTCATCCTCCAACTCCTTGATGAGTTTCTTCTGCTTTTCTCCTTGTACACGCACTTCTGCATTTTTGACACATATCTCTTTATATGATGCAGCAAGTTCATCAAAGGTCAGTTCATCTCCACTTGAGTCATCATCAGTGGCACAAACACTAGTTAGTGCAGTGACATGTTTAGCAGATTCTCCTTCAGATTCACTATCAGAATCTCCTTCAGACCATGTGACAAATAGCCCTTTCTTTTGCATCTTGAGGTAAGTAGGACATTCAGCTCTAACGTGCCCAAAACCTTCACATCCATGACACTGGATTCCCTTGCCTTGGTTGAACTTTTCTTCAGAAGTTAATCTTTTCCTGATGTCAGACGAGATGTTATTGACATTTGGTCTACCTTTTTGATCAATCTTCTTTACGAACTTGTTGAACTGTCTCCCTAGCATGGCTATGGCTTCTGATATGCTTTCATCACCTCCAGTACTTCCTGCTTCTGAGTTCTCTTCAGTATTTGATACAAAAGCTACACTTTTGTTCTTCTTTTCAACATTCTCACACAAGCCCATTTCAAAGGTTTGGAGAGAACCAATAAGCTCATCCACCTTCATATTGCAGATCTCTTGAGCCTCTTCTATAGCAGTGACCTTCATGGCAAATCTCTTAGGTAATGACCTGAGAATCTTTCTTACAAGTTTCTCTTCAGCCATTTTCTCACCTAAGCCACCAGAGGTGTTGGCAATTTCAAGAATATTCATGTGGAAGTCATGAATAGTCTCATCCTCTTTCATCCTCAGATTTTAAAACTTGGTGGTCAGCATCTGAAGTTTTGACATCCTCACCTTGGAGGTACCTTCATGAGTTATCTTGAGGGTGTCCCAAACTTCTTTAGCCAGCTCACACTGGTGCACCAGTCTAAAGATGTTCTTACTTATTCCATTGAACAATGCATTCAAGGCCTTAGAATTTCCAAGGGCTAATGCCTCTTGCTCCTTGTCCCACTCTTCTTCAGGAATTTGCACACTGATTCCATCTTTACCTGTCTTCGTTGGATGTTCCCATCCTTTGTTGACAGCTCTCCAGACTTTGCTATCTAGAGACCTTAAGAAGGCTATCATACGAGGCTTCCAGTCATCATAGTTAGAACCATCCAGCATGGGTGGTCTATTTGAGTATCCTACATCCTTGTCCATGGTACTAGAAAGTAACTTCCCTAGATCTCACCCAGAAATTAACAGGCAGGGTGCCTGCTCTGATGCCAATTGAAATTCTAGTTAACAGACTTTCGATGTCACACGGGATGTTATGACATCCAATTTTGCGTAGACAAGAATTATGCAGAACTTAAAACGTAAGTGCAGTAAATAACATAAGGAATTGTTTACCCAGTTCGGTGTCACACACACCTACGTCTGGGGGCTACCAAGCCAGGGAGGAAATCCACTATTAGTAGTATTAATTCAGACCTTAAACCAACTGTTTAATCCTATCACTTAATACCTACCCAATGCAATTTCAATCTTACACTAAGATCAGAGTTCCTACTCACTCCCCCTCAATCACCTCAGTGATTACAACCTTTAATTAAGATTAAAGATAATTGTGAAGTCACACTTCAAACAACTCTTGATTGTGCTTAACAGCTTTAATCAAGATACACTTCACTCACGCTTAAAAGCTTAGAGTGACACAACACTTACAACTCAATGAACACCCTAGTCCAATGCAATCATCTAGGTGATAATTGCTTGGCTCACAAGATACACCTAATACAAGACACACACAAAAGTACAGCAGTGAAGTATGATGGACAAATAAAATCTTCACGCCTAAAATCTCCGAGTTCTGAATGAAGGATAGCCATCCTTTTATATTGCAGCACTTGGGCCTTGTACTTGTATTTCCTGAAATTAAGGTCAAGCAAGTTAACCTAATTTCCATATATTAGGGTACTAACAAATAGATTATTTGTTAGGTTCATTAATTGTAGCTTAGTTGTTAGTTTCCTGGATTTTAGCTCAGCTGTTGACTTCCTGAAGAATAGCCTGAGAAAACTGCTGAAACAGAGAAACTAACCAACCTACAATTTAGCATATGCTGTCAGGAATGAATGTCACAACATTCAGTTTGACGTCCACACCATAGACCATATGCTAAGTCTGTTTTTCCTGAAAACAGACTGTACAAAGTGTTGTACTGTACAGGACCACTCAGTCCATACTTCAGTATCATCTTACATTAATAAATGTCACAGTATCCAATTTGACATTTACACAAAGAGCCTTATGCCATGGTCTGTTGTCCTCCTGAAGAACAGACTGAGATACATACTGAAATGTAGCAGAAAACCAATCTGCCTATTGTTCAGTATATGCTGTCAATGATGAATATCATAACATCCAGTTTGACATTCAGACAGTAGGCCTTATGCTAGGTCTGTTATTTCCTTGATAAATAGACTGAAAATAAATACTGAGTTATAAAAGAACACCAACTGTTCTATTCCTCAGTATCTGCTGTCAGGGATGAATGTCATAACATCTAGTTTGACATTCAGTAAATCCTGTATTAGCTAAACCTGCAGCATACTACTCAAGTATGTCATGACATCAGTCAAGACATCAGAGTACAGTTAGATGATCTAACACAAAATACAGTCAATCAAACATCTCCACAGCATGTCATGTCATCAGTCAAGACATTAGAATCCTGTTAGTGTTTTACCATAAAATGCAGCCAACCAAACATCTACAGTGACAGTCAAGAGTATTGTCATCATCTGAATCTTTGTAGAGTTTTAATTGTAATTGAGAATCGGAAGCAAATGGTCCAATGGCGATTCCTTTGCATCTGTTTGTTTATTTGCAATTCTTCAGTTAGTAAACCAATGCATTCACCATACATTTGCATTATCCATTCATCATAACATGCGTTTCGTTTCGTATAGTGTTTAAAATATCGACTAGAATAAATTTTTGGATCTATAGACAGACTGGTTGACCCAATTTTCAAATGTACTTCGAATTAGCGAGCGAAAAATTTCAAAATCGAGCTTGTAGACATCAATATTATTAATCTACGGTTCGTTTTACTTTTCGACTACTTTTTTGGTCTAATTTTGAGCAGACTGGGTCTGTTTAATCGATCATTTTTTATTTCAAAATTTGATCAAAACATATATATTTCCGAAAAGTTTATTTCTCGCTAATCATTTTGATGCATTCAGTTTAATTTTTCAGACAATTTTACGTCCAATTTTTATTTATTTTGAGTCTTTCTATTTTTGCGTTTTTGTCAAAACGTTTAGAAAAAATAAATAGAGTTCTTAGTGTTTTCATTCTGATTTTATTTCAATTATCGTTAAGTGTTCCATTTTATTTGCTTTATTTATTTTAAATGCTTTTTGATCCATAAAATGTATGAAGGGCTATTTTGGGATAATTAATAAATTGAAAAACCTAATTTAACTCATGTATGCATTCATTGGTTGTTTAAAATGGAAGGAAATGGATCCAAGAGAGGCATTCCACATGACATCCCTCTCATTCCACTAAAAACATATTTTTTTCTTTCTCTCACTATTGAGCCATGCAGACAACATAGGAATACCCACACGATGCATATCATAGGAGAGAGAAACCACTTTTGAATTTTCCCCCTCTCATACTCACTCACGGATGTCTCTCACTAGGCATGACAACATAACCCGTATCCGCGGGTACCCGCCCCGAAATTGATGGGGAAAACTCGCTTTTATTGGATTTAGGTTTGAGTTTAGGTTTTCTCCGATTATAAAATATGGGGATGGGTCGGGTAATAGGATACTAGTACCCACTCCGAACCCGCCCCCGAATCCGTCCCGTTTATGTCATTATGTATATTACTATTTATTTTTGATAATTTAGACTATTAAATATGTGATCAATGATATTTTGATTTATATTGATTATTTAAAATATTCAAAATGTATGTATGAAATTTTTTTAGATTGTTTTATTTTATTATTTGTAATGTAATTTTATTTTTTAAAAAATAAATATTTTTATTAAAAAAATTGATTTTACTAAATGGATGGTGGCGGGGAGGGGATACCCGAACCAACCCGAACCTGTTCGGGATGAGTTTGGATTTTAATTCATCATCCTCGTTTGGGTTTGAGGTAGAGAATGAAGATTGTTTAGGGATTCAGGTTTGGGTTTGAGGGAGGTAAAAACCATCCCCGACCCGCCCCGTTGCCATGCTTATCTCCCACTCAGGGATGAAAAAAAGACTTTTTCATTTTTCTCCATACACAAAATCATACTCTCTCTCTCTCTGCAATAAATGATAGCCCATCATCTCTTTTTTGATCTTTCTTTCATCAAAAAATAAAGTGGAAGGAGGAGGATGATTTTTCTTCATATAGATCTATCTTCTCACTTTTCCCCAAAACTTGCTACTCACCAAAGGAAATCATCAAAGGCCATGATACCACCTTCCTACACATACAAACAACATAATAATACCTTCATCAATTAACCATCATTCACAAACAAAATAAAAGTTTCATATTCTCTTTCATGGAACAAAACTCAACACTAAAAGAGAGGAGAACTTTTTTCACTTAAAAAATTAGTGCCTTAACACAACTTAACTTCACTCTCGCTGGACCTATGTAAAGCTGGCGAAAACTTCACCACCACCATCTTTAACCTTGTAACTACATCACCACAATCTCCCTCTATTTCTCTTCATGACCGGCGGAAGTAACTGCAAACAAATGAAAAACACCACCATCAAACCGTTAACACATAGAACAACAACAAAACAACATCAACCGCACGCCTCGCGGTTAAAGCCACCCATCACCACTAGATTTAGAGTGAGTGAGTAAGAGAGAGACTCATTAAATACAAAGTATTTCTTGTTTTGAATTTTGTTTTGTTTGTTTGCTCTTGGGAATTTTTGCTTTGTTGTTGTTGAAAATCGAAAGTGAGAGTTTAAGAGAGAATCTTTTTTCTCTTTCTCTCTATTTCTGAAGCGCATAGAAGAAGAAGATGGAAATTATTCTTTTTGTTTTTTGACCATTTTTCCCTACCACGTGTTAGGAAGGGAGTGGGGAGTTTTTTAAAATGAAAATTTTCTCCTCTCTCGATCCAGCCGTCCACATGTTCTCTTTTATTTTCTCTGTCTTTTTAATCATTTTTATTGTTTTATCATTATTATTTATTTATGTGTAGAACAAATTTAATTAGTTTTTTTTTGGATTTAGACTTTGTTTGGATTTATCTTTTGCACACTACATATCATTTTTACCTCCCTTATTTATTATTATTTTTATTTAATTATTTATTTATGTATTATTATTTTTTTGATTAAATAAATTTAGTGTTAGATTAATTAGTTAAATTCAATTAGTCAATTAGATCTTAATTATTTATTTGTTTTTTGTTAATAAGTGATTGTTGGATTTTTTGATGCGTTGCAATTTCGGAGTTAAAAATTTAATTTAATTTCAGAAACTGCTTAAACGCATAGAGTTTATTGACTGACCTCAAATAGAGTGATTCATACATTAATTACTTTACGATTGCTTAACATATTGTTAAATTCAGTAGTTTAAAACTCTGATTTATTTATGATCTCTTTGCTTTTTCTAGGGCCTACTTACAATGAGATCATTGTCTATTTATAGTTATTTATTGAGCTTGTATTGTTAATTGATGTATTGTATCCCTATTCAAAAAATTATATCCCTATCCCTGTAATGTGTAATAATTTACTGTTTTCCTTTACTTTTTATTGAATTAGTTAGTTATTAACTCAAGATTAAAATCAACCACTTTTAGAAAAGAACCAAAATAACGCGAAGTCGAGCAATTTTCCCAAATCAAAACCATTTCCAATATCCATTTCTCCATTATTTTCGAAAACCTTCAAATCATCTCATCCTATTTCCATTCAACGCAAATAAAAAACCTGGATCAACATCGAGGACCTTTTTCTCAATTAAAATCAAAATACCTAATCATACTTAAAGCACTATTTCAAGAATGGATGAAAAGGTAGATGGTCTAGATCCTTTTATTCATCTCCCCACTTGTTTGTAACGAGTTTCCTTACTCGACCATTCAAGCAATTGCCATCCATTAAAAAAATTCTAATTTGATTCATATTAAACCGCTTTCATAATCAAAACTTAGAAAAACCCATTTTTCATAATAACTTGGATGAAAAAAAAGATGGTCTAGAGCCTTCTATTCCCTTCCCCAAGTATTTGGATACGAGTATCCTTACTCGTCCATTCGAGTATTTATCGTTAGTCCAAAATACATTAACCTTATCTAAATCCTTTTACAATTAAGAATAAAAAGGGAAGTGGTCTAGAGTCTTCTTTTCCTTTTCTCGATTACTTGGGTAGAAGTTGTCTTACTCGACCATTCAAGTAATCGCCATCCAACAAAATAATGAACAAATCAAACTTGTTTCCCTCCCTAGCGTGACTTCAAAAACTTTTTTTAGAAACAAGTATGATTTATCCATATCGATGTGAAACAAACAAAGACTTCCGCCTCCAAGAGAGATCAACAAGTAAAGGTTTAGTCACTCGATATGTCTAAAGGATCACTCCTTAAGCAATCAACCTAATAGTTCTTTTTAAGCAGAACTAAGTAGCTTTGAATTCCTCATTGTACTCGAGGATATGTAGAAGCAAGACCCGCAATCTTGTCAAGCACCCTAATAAAAAATCTTTTACGATCCTTTTTGTTTTCCTTTTGCATCTTTTATCATTCTAAGAAAACAATTAGAAATCTAACATTCAATGAAAAGTTTAACCAAAAGGTTCCAGGTGAGAGGTGTTAATACCTCCCCCTTGCATAATCGACTCCTGAATCTGATTTGATTGCGACGACCATTTTCTTATTTCTTTTAAGGGTTTTATCAATATTTTACCTTTCCTCTTTTGGAATAAATAAAGTTTGGTGGCGACTCTAAATCCAAACATATTGTGTCTTAGCCTTACGATTACGAATATGTTTCTCTTACTCACACATGGGGTTTCAGTTTTAGCCTTCTCAAATCTCTCGTAGTATTATTACGCCTTCTTCGTATCTTATTTTCCATGTATATCTCATCTCTTCTACTCTAATCTCTCTCCTCTCTCTCTCTCTCTGTCTGTCTGTCTCTCTCTCATCTTCTCATTTTTATGCTACTTTTGTCTCTTCCAATTATGTTTTTATCACACATTTCTTCTCTAACCTCCCATCTCTTCGTTTCTTTCTTTTTCATCTTCTCTACTCTCTCATCTCCTATGTTTTTTTTTCTATTTCATTATAATATTTTTAATATTTTTTATGCTACTATTTTATGTTTTTTATTTCACTTTTGTCTAATCTGATTTTTGAATATTGAATGGTAAGTTGTTGTCCAAATATGATACTTTTTATTATTATTTGGTAATGTATGAATGACTAAATACAAAGTTATGATGTTCTCTATATGCGTATATATGGTTGAATAACATTATTGTAAAAAACCAAACCAACCAAAATCGCATTGGTTTGGTTTAGTTTGGTTTGGTTTCTAAAAGCCAACCAAACCAAACCAAATCACACACTTTTTTTCTTGCGCTTCGAATGACTTTTAGCATCAAAACCGTCCAAACTGCACCGCGAACACCCCTACCAGATATTATCATCTATGTTGTTTTAGATATTTTGATTGGTTAAGTCTTTTTGGTGGATAATATCTTTTATGGAACTCTTTTGGCCGTTTATGTTTATTTTGATGATGATATTTTATTTTTATATTAACTTTAGTCTGCTCTCTCTTCTTATCAAGTGAATTGTTTGAAATTACTTTAATTACTTATGTGTGTGTGCTTGTAAGCAATTTACTAATTATAAAGTAGCTCTCTTTTGTATGGCAAGTTGAATTGGTTCTCCATGTTGTCATGAGTTCATCTATATGCATGCTATTTGTTCCTGCTTTTCTCTTTTTGATATTTGCCAAAAGGGGAAAAGAATGCGAAGTATTATCATATTTATGCGTATTAAGGTTTTGATGTAGGGGGCTTAAGAGCTCAAGATGTTCACAGGTTCCAAACAAGTGTTATGTCATTTATTGTGTGCTAATGAATAAACATGGAATCAAATTGCTCATTCAACTCTCATTCAAATAATCTTCTCAAATAAAATCAAAGCAGTAATATCTCAAATTTGCTAAACATCAAAAAGAGGGGGGCTGAAACTGCATTCGATATCATTTTATTTTGATGTTTTGTTTAAATTTGGTCTATGTGTGTAATTTTACTATCGCTTATTTCTAATTAGTTTACAATTTTTTATTTGGAATTTTCGATTAGATGTGTGCCTTTTTTTAATAAAGTAGTTTTGGACCCATGGCAATACGTTTTTAGGCTAAGCAATTTGATCTAAGTCAATATGTTAAGTGTAGATCGAATCTCCAGTTATAATACTTAAATCAAAAATTTTATGAGATTGATTTGAATAAAATCTTTAGTGATTCTAATCAGACATCAACATGAAGTTTTGATTTTGTCAACCTGGTTCGAATTAGGGATGTGTGTGATTCGAATCATAACCTTTATTGACTTGACTCATAAGACCTTTAATTCGAATCATGTGATAAAAAATTCCTTAAAAAAATAATTGTGATTCAAATCATGCTTTAACTTGACTTGAATCATAGACTCAGATCATGATTCAAATCAAATGACAGATTCCTTACTTTACTACCTTTGATTCAAATCATTCTTTCTTTTATTCCAATCATAACCTCGTGATTTAACTCAAATCATTTTGTCTTTTATTTACATTTTCTAGTCTAACCTCTAACACCTATTTAATTCCTTTTAGTGTATCTTTCTAAAGAGTTAGATAGTTAGTCAAAAAGTTGGTCACTCGATAATTCAGTAGGCTTGATTTGTTTAATCTTGTTGATTGATATTAGGATATTCATTAAGAAAGAGAAGTCTCACAAGGATATTCTTATAGAGTGAGTTCTATTGAGATCCATGGACATACTTTCAAAAATATTTACATTAAATCCATAGATAGTTTTATCCATACACATCTTTAGGTTTTCAAATTATGTGGTAAGAAGTTGAAGTCTGACATACAAACTTTGGACGTACCTTCTTGAGCAACTTAAAGAGTCTTCCAAACCTCCTTTGCACTAGTGCGGGTATTAATAATCCTGAAGATATTTTATTGACTCTGTTATATATGGAATTAAGAGATAGAGAGATCCCAAGGGCAACTTCATATTTAGCAGTTTTTTAATCTTTTTCAGGATTCACAGATTCAATGTTGTTTTCAGTTGCAATCTTTGGTGGAGTCCATCCATATATGATTGCTTTCCAAGTCTTGTTGTCCATGAACTTAAGAAAAGCTTCCATGTGAGCCTTCGAATAGTCATAATTGTTTCCATCAAAAATTGATGGAGATTAACATTTCCTCTTTCTTTAACATTGTCCATCTTGAACAAAATATAGCTCACCCAACCAGAATAGGTCGCCTTCCCCGATACCAATTTAATAATGTTTAGTAAACTATAATATGTCACATACAATGTTGAGACAATGTGTGAGACAATATGATTTGAAAGGAACGAAGAACAAATAAACAAATTAAATAACATAGATAATTGATAACCTTTTTGGTGCAACGTCACCTACGTATGGAGGGCTAAAACCCAATAAAAAGAAATTCAATAATTCAAGTAGTCAATATTACGCGACGATCTCATCTTAACTCTCCCAGTTCATTGCCCTTTTCCTAATACTACCCGTGAATTTCAACTCAGATCCCCCTAAATTTGAGATCCCCTAACTTTAACTCAAATACTTTCTCATGTGTTTAAAAGAAAACAATTATATGTGTCGTTATTCAAATCACAATTATAGGCCAAATACTTTATCCTTATAAAATAAGAAAGACTCTCAAGATAAAATATTACACACAAAAAACATATAAGACTAAAAATACAACACTAAAAAAAACTATTTAAAATAAGTACGTTTCAAACAAGGAAAATTGTCTCCTTAAACAACAAATATGATCCATAAGAAAAGCCCAGTAGGATTTGATCAAAAAAAGGCTGAGTCCGAAAAGCAAATCAAATCTTATTCATTAAAACCAAATCCAAATATTTTTATTTAAATCATATTCAATAAGAATCTTCTTCAAATATATGTTTTTAATGAAATCTTCTCCAAATTTATTTGATTAAAAATACTTCTTCTTAACGCAATTTTTGCGTACTTCTAGAAGAATTAAAGCCAAAACAAATACTAGTGCAAAAAGAGGAATTTACACTCTTTTTTTTACATCTTACACCCGTTATTAAAGAGTGTAAATTCAAAGGGTGAGAAATGTCTGACGAATTTACACCTGTCTTAAAACAAGTGTAAATATAGGATATATTACACCCCTTTTTAGAAAATTAGGTGTAAATTGTTACATATATACATTTAAATCAAACAAATTTATACCCCATTTTGATAAAAATCGTGTGTAAAATGAATAATGCTTAATATGAATGTCAATAAATTTACACCCTATTTTCTTTAAATAGGATATAAAATTACAGTATATTGCATCCTATTTTAGTTATCACAGGTTTAAAATATTTAATAATTATATTATATTTAATTTTATTTACACCCTATTTCATTCAACCAAATATTTTTGTATACCGCTCGACATTCAACAAATAAATTATTGTCATGCATATAACACCTTTAATTTATGATGAAATAAGTCAAATAAGTAACAATTATATAACTTATCATAATCCTTATAAATACCCCCACATTCACACTTGTGTCGTTATAGATAAAAGTTACGGACCAACTACTGAAATGAAAGTCGGGATCCGCTAATGCTAGTAATTGAAAATATAATAATTCTAAGGAGGCATCACCCATATATTATTATTGGTTTAATTTCATGCACATATCTCCATTAATCTTTTTGTTAATTCCTCAAAAGCAATCTAAAACAAACATGGTGAATGATTTAAAAAAGTACTTTATTCAATATGAACTTACAAATAAATGTGAGATCCTTGATCCACTCTGGTTTATCATCAACATCCTTCCAAAGCAACATTGAGTTCAACATAAACCTAGAGTATGTAAGTACCTTCCCATTTACATCATCAAAGTCTACAAACCCTGACCACTTCAGAGACTCAAATTCAAAAAGAGGAAAGCCAGAATCATGTTTACCCCTCATAATGTATCTGAACATCATAACAGTTTTAACATAGAACACAACAACTAAAATCTGGAAATTCAAATAATGTTATTAACATCTTTTCTATTTGTTATTCCTCAGTTTGAATGATTTGGTTTTCTCAGTGTTTATTCCCTGAGTGAATGGGGTAAGAGAAGGAATTATAAAAGACCAAAGAACTATACTTACTTAATCCTCGTGCTTCTGCATTTCAATGAACTGTGACTGTCTAATGCATAGACAAAAATTGTGATAAGTGGGTTGTTATTTTTGTTATAAAATAGGCTCCTTATAACTTCATATGGACTGACATTTAAAAGGCATATCCTTTGATTGGTTTATGCATAAGACAATTTAAACACGAAACACAAATAATATATCAATTATAAGTTACAAATTGAAATAGAAATCATATTAGTACTAGTAGTAAATAATTCTACGTCGACTAATTGTTGCACAAAGACCAGATTGTGAAAGAGCAAAAACAATATCTCGTGCTGCCACAATCTCAATAATATTCGACCTTTTCTAAAAAATGGCAATATCGAAGCTGAACGACCTTTTGGATCGTGTGTATCATATTCTTCGTATAAATAAATACATCAGACATGACAAAACAAGTGAGGGGAAATGAGCATACTTATAGCAAAATACAAGTCTCACTAATCAAAATAGAATGAGCAAAGTAGACTTCAAAATCAATGATTTACAATGATTTTATTATACAACTAGAAGCATTAATTTCAAATGCTGACTAAAAACAAAGTGGGGAATTATAATTGCTGCAACCACAAACAAAAGACACACTTCATGAATTAACAGTATTGCAGTAATACAGGAAATCATTCCACTACAAAAAACAAACAGTAATATTGAAAATCAAAACCTCAAATCCATACTCTCTAAACTTCTCTGCAATGACCATATCATAATCTAAAAAGAACTCTAAACACTATAAAAATCACATTTCCACACTACACTACTTTTCAATTCCCAATTACTAGTGGTCTACAAAATTCTATACCCAATAACCACTACAGAAGAAAGATTTTTCCATTCCATCCACCAGCAAGAAAAAACTAATTAGCTTAAATCTAAGTTAATATAATAATAACAAGCAAAACCATATCCAAAATCATGATAACGATGTGACATACCACTAAAACACAACTTCAAATTCGATCCAAAACGAGTAAACCAAAACCCTCCACACTTCAACTCAACCTTAACCTAACAAACAAAACTTCATAACATGTAAATCCAAAATGATTTTACAACAAAGTTCCTATACCATATCTCAATCAAAGTCATGTGAATATAACAATTTTTGACATAATTTCCTATATTTGTAGTCTTGAGATTGACTAGATCATCCTTCCCCAATGGAGTATAGGCTGAATCATAAAGTATATATCTAAATTTTAGTTCACCCTGTAATATCACCACTAGCTATCTAGTTAGTATTATCAGTGTTATTGATGGTGGATAGCCAAAATCCCACAATACCTGAAGGAGAATAGCGATCCAAAATGCAATGGAAATTAAAAAATTTCTCCTTTAGTGATCCTTACGAATGGGCATGATCAGTGATAGAAACGTTACCTCTTGTGGCAGTTGAAATCTTTGATGCAGATCTAAGGAGCGATCATGAATGTTGAATGTGTGTGTGTGTGTGTGTGTGTGTGTGTGTGTGTGAGAGAGAGAGAGAGAGAGAGAGAGAGAGAGAAATAAAATTTCTACTGAATAAATGCTTCTGCACAAGGGTTCTATTTATAGAACCACTTGTGTGGGCTGCAAGCTAAAAAGCCCACTTAAGTGTATGTGGCCCATATCTTATGATATGCCAAAATCACTTAAGCGCGTGGTACCTTACCATATTTCGTATTCTACTTAAGTACACCGTACCTTACGATTTTCTACAATTCACTTAAGTGCACTATACCTTACGGTGTTCCTTATTTACTCTATCTCTCATCAATCTTTCCTTTTGTGTGTGACCCTGTAGGTTTTCGCGACATTAGCAATTATATTAAATCACGTATTTAACATAATAAACAATGAGCGGTATCTAGCAACACATCACTGCTAACCAAGACACGAAAATGTCATGTGATCTGACAAATCCTTTTGTATAATACTTATGTGTATAATAACCCTTTTTCCCCTATGTCTATATTGAACACAAGGCATAAACCATGTCATCCTTGTCCAGTATAATATTGGGCCCGTACACATTTATCTTGTTATGCAGGATGGGAAAATTCCATCTAGGTCACTCATGTCCTTCAATATACTTCATGGAGTACCCATAAACTGTCTTTATGGTTATCCAGTTACGGACAACGTTTGATCAACATTAAAACACTTGACTTTACATCTAGGGTCCATAGTGGTTTCAGGTCGAAGGGTGGTATACACCACTATCACCATGAGAATAACTTATGACACTTTGCATAACATTCTATATGGTATTCTCATAGCGGGTCAATTCAGTATAAATATTACTCCTAATATTCATACCTATGTTTAGGATTTGATTACTCCTTATCCATGATCCATGACATGTGATCATCAGTCTATATACATAATAGTCTTAATGCTTTAATGTTATCCCACTTCACAACAAATCTCGACTATAGATACTTTAAGAATAATGTCCTTGTATTTAATGGGATCTCATGATTAAGTCACACTTGATACATTAAACGGACTATCTATTCTAGGGACTTTATTAAACAAACATAATAAAGAAAAAGCCTTTTATTATTAATAAATAATTTGATACAAGTACCAAAATTATTGGCCACTAGCACTAGAGCCAATTAGGCATACCCCTAATTCCCATAGATCTAGTATGTCCATCATGCTTCTGTTATGCAAGAGGCTTTGTCAGTGGATCAATAATATTGTCAAGTGTAGGTACTCTGCATATTTTCATATCTCCTCTATCTATTATCTCTCGAATGAGGTTATAACGCCTAAGTATGTGTTTGGATCTTTGGTGAGATCTAGGATCCTTAGCTTGTGCGATAGCACCATTGTTATCACAATAGAGACCAATGGGATCCACAATGCTAGGAACTATTCCAAGTTCACTAATGAACTTTTTAATCTAAAAAGCTTTCTTTGCTGCACCTGAGGCAACAATATACTCGACCTCGATTGTAGAATCAACAACTGTATGTTGCTTTAAACTTTTCCAGCTCACAGCGCCACCGTTTAAGCAAAACACATAACCAAATTGCGATCTAAAGTCATCCTTATCTGTCTGGAAGCTAGCATCAATGTATCCAATTACAGCAAGCTCTTCCTGACCTTCATATATCAAGAATGAGTCGTTAGTCCTTCTCAAATACTTAAGGATATTCTTGACAGCTACCCAATGAGCATCACCGGGATCAGATTGGTACCTACTAGTTGCACTTAAAGCATACGAGACATTTGGTCGAGTACATAACATGGCATCTTATTCACGCGATCCCTTTCTTCCTTAGTTGAAGGGGATTGTGTTTTTGATAGACATATGCCATGTTGCATAGGTATGAATCCTTTCTTGGAATCATGCATATTAAAGCGTGTCAACACTTTGTCTATATATGTACTTTGACTTAGGCCAAGCAGTTTTTGTGATCTATCTCTATAGATCCTGATTCCTAATATATAGGTTGCTTCACCCAGGTCCTTGATAGAAAAGCATTTCCCCAACCAAGACTTTACTTGTTGTAGGGTAGGGACATCGTTTCCAATGAGTAATATGTCATCTACATATAATACCAGGAAGACGATCATGCTCCCACTAACCTTCTTGTAGACACAAGGCTCATCTTTATTCTTTATGAATCCATATTGTTTTACTGCTTCATCAAAATGAAGATTCTAGCTTCTAGAAGTTTGCTTCAATCCATTGATTGATCTTTGTAACTTAGATATCTTTTGGGCTTCTTCTGGTATGTCAAATCCTTCAGGTTGTGTCATGTACACATCCTCAAGAAGATTCCCATCAAGGAAAGAAATTTTGACATCCATCTGCCATATTTCATAATCATGATATGCAATGATAGCAAGTAAAATCTGAACAGATTTAAGCATTGCAACTGGTGAAAAGGTTTCATCATAGTCAACCCCATGAATTTGTTTATATCCTTTTGCAACCACTCTTGACTTATAGGTATGTACCTTACCATCCATGTAAGTCTTCTTTTTGAAGACCCACTTGAATTCTATAGGGTTAACTCCTACAGGAGGCTCTACCAAGGTCCAAACCTGGTTTGTGTACATGGAATCCATTTCAGATTTCATGGTTTCTAGCCACTTCTCAGACTCGGGACCAATTATGGCCTCTTGGTAGTCGCATGCTCATCTTGATCCACGAGTAATACATCAACTTGATCAGTTATGAGATATCTATATGTCTCAGGTAGGTTACGTATCCTGCTTGACCTACGCTGGTCTTGTTCTACTTGAGCAGGTTGCTCTTCCACAACTACTTGTGTTTCCTGCTCTAATTCCTCCATAGGTGTATCAATGCTTTGTGATTCTTGAATTTCTTCAAGCTCTACTTTCCTCCCACTGATTCCTTTTGAGATAAAATCCTTTTCTAGGAAAACTCTCGTTCGAGAGACAAACACTTTACCCTCAGAAGGATTGTAGAAGTAATACCCTCTTGTTTCTTTAGGATATCCCACAAATAAGCATTTGTCAGATTTAGGCTCAAGCTTAGTTTAAATTTGTCGTTTCACATAAACTTCGCAACCCCAAATCTTCATGTAAGACATATGTGGTTTCTTACCACTCCATACCTCATATGGTGTCTTCTCAACCTTTTTGGATGGAACACGGTTAAGTGTGTAAGCTGCTGTTAACAGTGCATGTCCCCAAAAGGAGTTTGGAAGATCGGCGTGACTCATCATGGATCGGACCATGTCTAACAAGGTTCAATTTCTTCTCTCAGATACACCGTTCCATTGGGGTGTTCTAGGAGGAGTAAGTTGGGATAGGATCCCACACTCTTTCAAATGGTCATCAAACTCTAGGCTTAAATATTCACCACCTCGATCTGATCGAAGAGTTTTAATATTCTTACCTAGTTGGTTTTGTACTTCATTCTTGAATTCCTTGAACTTTTCAAAGGTCTCTGATTTGTGTTTCATTAAATACACATAACCATATCTACTGAAATCATCAGTAAATGTGATGAAGTACATAAAACCTCCTCTGACTGGTATGTTCAGTGGTCCACATACATCAGTATGTATGAGGGCCAAAAGATCATTAGCTCTTTCACCTTTTCCTGTGAATAAAGACTTTGTCATCTTTCCAATTAAACAAGATATGCATGTCTCATATGATTCATAATCAAAAGAGTCCAAGAGTCCATCTTTATGGAGTTTGGAAATGCGTTTCTCATTTATGTGGCCTAATCGACAATGCCAAAGGTAAGTTGGATTTCACTCATTAGGTTTCATCCTTTTAGTATTAATGTTATAAATAGGAATTTCAAGATCAAGGACATATAGTCCATTGTTCATTTGTGCAGTAGCATAGAATATATCATTCAAATAAATAGAGCAATAATTGTTCTTTATTATAAACAAAAAACCAAACTTGTCTAAACAAGAAACGAAAATAATATTCCTGCTAATTGTAGGTACATAATAACAGTTCTCTAGCTGAATTATTAAACGACTAGGTAAAATCAATACATAAGTTCCTAAGGCTAAAGCAGCAACCTTTAGTCCATTTCCAACTCGTAGGTCAACTTCACCTTTTGCCAAATCTCTACTCCTTTTTAGCCCCTACACATTCATACAAATGTGAGAACCGCATCCAGTATCTAATATCCATGATGCATAAGTAGATAAATTAATTTCAATATACAAAAATACCTGAAGTTGAAGTCTCTACTCCATTCTTCTTATCTTCCAGGTACTTTGGGCAGTTTCTCTTCCAGTGTCCGATCTTACCGCAATGGAAGCAGGTGCCTTCCTTTGCTATGCCTCCACTAGGCTTCAAAGTAGGAGAAATGGGTTTGGTTTTGGCAACTTCCTTGCCTTTCCCTTTATCACCCTACTTGGTGGGTCTTTTGTTCCATCTCTTTCCATTTCCAATCATCAGAATGGACTTCCCTTTTGACTTCAGATTTTGCTCAGTAGTTCTTAACATGGCTAGCAGTTCAGGAAGAGATTTGTCCATATCATTCATATTGAAATTAAGGACAAATCGACTGAATCTATCTGGAAACGAATGCAAGATCAAATCAGTCGCAAGTTCCTTTCCAAGAGGAAAACCCAACCTCTCAAGGTTCTCCACATACCCAATCATCTTGAGCACATTGGGACCTACAGGGGCTCCCTCAGCTAACTTGTCTTCAAAAAGAGCTTTTGAAACTTCAAACCTTTCATGTCTTACCTGCTCTTGATAGAGCATCTTCAGGTGTTCGATCATATCGAACACTGCCATGTTCTCATGTTGCTTTTGCAACTCTGAGTTCATGGTAGCTAGCATGGGGCAAGCGGTTTCATTGGCATCATCGACATGCTTCTTATAAGCATCTCTTTCTTCCTTAGGTGCAGAACTAGGAGGTTCCTCTTTAGGAGCAGGTTTCTCCAAGACATACAACTTTCTATCATGTTTGAGGACAATCCTCAAATTTCGGTGTCAATCCAGAAACTTTGTCCTAGACAATTTTTCCTTATCAAGGATTGATCGCAAAATGTTGTTAGAGGTGTTTGTTTTCATGGTAATCTACATGAAATAATGAAAATATAAGTATCAATAACATATTTAATTAGGCTTTTAATTAAATATGCTCCCACAATTTTACTCAAAACAAATGACCCTCACCATTTGATTCGGAAAATCCCGTTGGAAGATTTTCTAGTGGGTTGAGCCCACATTTCACTTTGTTT
The DNA here is from genome assembly GCF_024323335.1 of Lathyrus oleraceus. NCBI lineage: Eukaryota > Viridiplantae > Streptophyta > Magnoliopsida > Fabales > Fabaceae > Lathyrus > Lathyrus oleraceus. The sequence goes on along the minus strand of NC_066584.1, from coordinate 357,916,225 downwards.
TAAGTATGCCTAGGAGAATTACATAAAACTAGGTTATTTTGGTAGGAACTTCTTCCAATTGTATATAATACAACTCTCGAATATTTTAGTTGGGTGAATAACTCCTTATTCCAATTCATCACATGGATCATTTCCAACTCTTGCTTTTAAACATATATAATCTTATTATAATTTGTTTAGTTAAGTTTGGCCCATTGTTTTAGCAATTGGATATTACAATCATCCTATCACACCTTACTAATATAGAATATGCACATCGCGTAGGAGAAACCTACATTATTCGATACTAGTCTTGATGAGTGCTCAAACTTGGAAAGCATAAACTTAATATTTAATTTGAGGGAATTTGCAATTATTTTGATCTCACCGGCTTATTTATCGTATAAATTGTCTCTCACATGCATCAACATACATTCACATGCATCAACATACATTCACATGCATCAACATACATACAAAATGAAACAGTTATGCCCCCTAGCGCAATTGTTCTCCCAAGCCAATGAGAGAACCTAAGTTAACCTAATAACGATCTAAGCTTCTTCAAGCAAGACCTTCAAGGTTGTCCTCCTTTGATATTGTATTCTTCTCTTTATTCATAACATTACATTACATAAAAGAAACTCGTTTTACATACGAGGGAGTGAGATGAGAAAAGAAGTTACATTAAGAGATTAAAAGAGAGGCACAACACGCAGGTCGTATTTTAAAATCCCAAAATAAAATAAAGGAAAACCAAGGCCATAACCGATCACCACAAGACAATAATAATAAACACATTATTATTATTATTAATTTAAATTCTGTTAATTTAATAAACCAAAATAAACTTTGGCGACCGATCACACTAAGCAGAGTTAGTTGGGGGTTCCGCTGGACGGGGGTCAAGGGGGCAGCGCCCTGACGCAAAACTTTAATGAACAATTCATTTGAAATCAACGTCTATTTTCGCATCAACACTTGATACTTTAAAGCATAACTCTTGCACATTCACAACCCTAATCGCATAACTCTTTGACAACACAACCCTTGTACCATCATGAAACCTAATGCACCAATTTCATACCGTCAAACACACCTCGATTGTTAATTCAGTATGATTGATCGACATGTCATTGCTTCATCATACTTTCATCGGATTCCGAAGCAAATGACCATTGATCGCTCAAAGGAAAACAACCATTAAGTGTTTGAATGAACAAAAGAGAAACAATATATCATATATACCTTATTTTGCATCAGAATTACTTATATCATATATATAACTTGATCGATCTCAATTGCGTAACCTATGGACGATCGATGTATCGTTGCTCCACCGTACTAATGTCGGATTCCGAAGCATAGTCAACATCAATCATCCAAATCGTACACACATGATGCTAAATTTAATTACTCGTTTATTCTTTGATTCATTCTGTCTTTTAATCGTATTAATACATAAAATACAGAAAATAAACAGCTATTAGATGCATGGTTTCATAAGTGGCTCTGATACCACTGAAGGAGAATAGCGATCCAAAACGCAGCGGAAATTAAAAAGTTTCTCCTTTAGTGATTCTTACGAATGAGGATGATCAATGATAGAATCGTTACCTCTTATGGCGATTGAAACCTTTGATGCAGATCTAAGGAGTGATCACGAACATTGAATGGTATCAACACCTCTACTCAGTCCACACGAACAAATTCCTTCAATCTCAGTGCTAGCTGCTACGAATGAAGGCTTTGAGTGAGAGAGAGAGAGAGAAAAAAAAATTCAACTGAACAAATGCTTCTGCACAAGGGTTATATTTATAGAACCACTTGTGTAGACTGCAAGCTAAAAAGCCCACTTAAGTGTATGTGGCCCATATTTTATGATATGCCAAAATCATTTAAGCGCGTGGTACCTTACCATATTTTGTATTCAACTTAGTACACCGTACCTTACGATATTCTACAATTCACTTAAGTGCACTGTACCTTACGATGTTCCTTATTTACTCTATCTCTCATCAATCCGTCCTTTTGTGTGTGACCCTGTAGGTTTTCGCGACGTTAACAATTATATTGAATCACATATTTAACATAATAAATAGTGAGCGATATCTAACAACACACCACTACTAACCAAGACATGAAAATGTCATGTGATCTGACAAATTCTTTTGTGAGAATACTTATGTGTATAATTACCCTTTTGCCCCTATGTCAATATTGAACACAAGGCATAGACCGTGTCATCCTTGTCCAGTACAATATTGGGCCCGTAGACATTTATCCTGTTATGTAGGATGGGCAAATTCCATCTAGGTCACTCATGTCTCTCAGCATGCTTCGTGGAGTACCCATCAATTGTCTTTATGGTCATCCAGTTACGGATAACGTTTGATCATCAATAAAACACTCGACTCTACATCTAGGGTTCATAGTGGTTTCAGGTCGAAGGATGGTATACGCCACTATCACCATGAGAATAACTTATGACACTTTGCATAACATTCTATATGGTATTCTCATAGCGGGTCAATCCAATATAAATATTACTCCTAATATTCATACCTATGTTTAAGACTTGATAACTCATTATCCATGATCCATGAGATGTGATCATCAGTCTATATACATAATAATCTTAATGCTTTAATGTTATCCTACTTCACAACAAAAGTCGATTACAGATACTTTAAGAATAATGTCCTTATGTTTAATGTGATCTCATAATTAAGTCACACTTGATACATTAAATGGACTATCTATTCTAGGGACTTTATTAAACAAACATAATAAACACTACAACAAACAAGACCTTAGACAACGCTTTTTTTAGCCTTAGACAGCGCTTTAAAGCGCTGTCTAAACCTCCGTTGCTAAAGGTTTAGACAGCGCTTTTTTAAATCTTAAAAGCGCTGTCTAAGCCCCCCCCCTAGACAGCGCTTTGGCCAAAAGCGCTTTCTAAGACCCTCCTATTTTAATTTTTTTAGGTATACCTTAGACAGCGCTTTTCAAAAAGCGATGTCTAAGCCCCCCCCCTTAGACAGCGCTTTTGCCTAAAGCGCTTTCTAATCCCCCCCTTAGACAGCGCTTTTTACAAAAGCGCTGTCTAAGGTATACGAAAATTTTTGAAGCTTTTGTTTTGAACCACATTTTTTCCAGGTTTATAAACCAGAATTTCTACCTGTTTTCAACCAGATTTTGACAGACAATTATCACATTTTATATATGCCATTTTGGCCTTTTTTCTACCAATTTTTGGCTAACAAATATATATATATACCAATTCAAACCAATTTTGCCTTAAAAGTAGAATTGATTGTAATATCCAAAATAGATTTTGCAAATGGAATCCAAACAAGCACAGTAAACGGAAGCAGAACCAAACAAGCACTCATTCTATCAAAGACACCGCATAAGAAACTCAACAATATTTGAGAGCAGTAAGATATAGACAATAACCTACCTGTGATATCTACCAAAGACAGAATTAACAATTTTATTTTTTAAATAGGAGTTCTTTTTTACTTAGCAATGCCCTTTTAGAAATGTGATATCCGTACAAAAATGAAAGACATGAACTGTCACAAAACCAGCAAGATATTCAACTTAGCCCCTTGAGTTATAAGTATATCCAACTCAACCACATAATAAAGCAAACATAACATTAAAACGGAAAGTACAACACATTGAAGCAACGTCTATAGAGTATCTAACATTAGTAAAGTGGCCTAGTCTGCATAACAGGACCTGGAATCAGCATGATCAAATCATCGGTTGCACTTTCCAGAATACTCTGCGGCAAATTCAGGAGATAAGGCACCCATACCATCTGAACAGCTCAAATGTTGCCCTCTATGATGGCACTGCAAATAGTCGAAAACCAAGTAAGAAGAGACTCAACATTAGATAAATGGAATTTGAGAGGAATTCAATGGGAAAAAATGGACTATCCGGAGAAAAACATAAGATAAATTGATAAATTTCTAAACTATAATTCCAATTAAATTCTACAAACAATTACAAGAATTAAAATCAATGAATGAAAAAGCACATACTGTAGGTAGAAGTATCAATCTGCTCAGGAAGCTGCTTTATATCTATTTCAAGCCTTGACTGAACCTGCAAACCACACCAAAACATAATTAGAAATGCTAATGGACAACAAAATAATAATGACAAGAAGTTTGCCACTTACATTGTTGAGAACATCAACATCAGTAGAACATGAAACGAATGTGATTGCAAGGCCTTTGGTACCAAATCTTCCAGCACGGCCAACCTGTACAGTGTTCCTCCAAAAGAGTCAGATGAACCAAAATTTAATGATAAAAATAAATGGAATATCAAAATCATGACAGATCATGTTTATTTATACCATGTGCAAGTAAGTGTCTGCAGAATCAGGCATGTCATAGTTTATAACAATATTGACACGTTCAATGTCAATCCCTCTACCAACCAAATCTGTAGCAACAAGAATCCTTGTATGCCCCTCCTTGAAACCTCTATAACGCTTTAACCTACAAAATCATTGAAGATTGTACACAAATGTCATTGTTCATACAAGACTTCGTAACAGTGAAACAGGGTAAAGAAGACAATGACAAAACAGCAAATTAATAAACTAAGCCGACTGCAACGAAGTTGACCATAAACAATTAAGGTATAGGTACCAAGAGAAACACTTCTCCCCTGAACTTCATTTGCCATTCATAATTTTAAAAGTTAAAAAATTTACAAATATGAACTTGTTCTTTCAAATCAAAAGTGGTCTTTGCTATAACACTAGAGCATTGAAACACTCATTCCTCAGTAATAGCATCAAACAAATCTCTTGTATTTAAAAATTTCATAGAAGTGTGCTATTTTGTTTTGAAATATAATATCCCGGATACCCTTGATGAGTACTAAAAATGCTTATAGACAAACGTATATTAAATCCCAAAAAACTTTTGAAAAGAGAACATAATAACAAAACATACAAAATTTGGCCATTTGAATCACCAAACATCAATGAAAACACTTCCTAAGCATCCCATGTTATCTCATAAAACAAACCTTTCTTCCTGGGACATGCCAGAGTGAATGCATATAGATGGAAAATTGCATTCTATGAGTAGTCTGTCCAGCTCAGCTGCTCTACTAACACTTTTCACAAAGATAACAACTTGGTTGAAGTCTAGGGCATCAAGAAGATCATTCAATTTGCGGTTTTTCTCCTCCTCTTTCAATTTGATGTAGTGCTGCCACAACAAACAAGGTAAAAGTCATACAAACCAGACATTTTAAGAGGACAACTTTAAAAGATATAAGCAAGTAACTTGCAAAAAGCCTACCTGAACAAGTCCATGAAGGGTTAACTTGGCTTCATCGTCAACATAAATTTCCATAGGCTGAAAGGAACAAATTTGACAGTAAATTATGTTAGAGTCCATGCTCAAGCTAAGGAAATCCACAACGAAATGAATGATGGATGTAGATCCCTTGAATCACAGTTCTTGTCTGCCTGTTTTGTCTCCTTGCAGAAAACTTCTATTTGCCACGGACATTGGCACTTACACCTAAAGAAAAATGGCAGCAACATAGCCAAAATACCCCCCTAAAGAAAAAGAACACTCAACATAGCAAAAAGCCCATCTATACCCGACACTAGCATATATTAGAGACAAAACAAACTTCCAACATGAACAAAACGAGAGCAGACAAAAGTGCATAACCCCACAGTCAGGAGCATTATTACAATCAATTCTACTTTACCCTTTTGTTATGATTTAAAACCAATTTAACACTCATTTTATGTTTCATCCCCTGCATTCAAAACGAAAATATCATGGAAAGAATAGGGAAAGTAGTACCAATTAGCAAGGTAGAGCAAAATTTAAAATAGAAGAAGAAAAATTTATTAAATAAGAAACTAGAGTAGAAATAACCATTTTTTGTTAGGAATAACATTACCGAATGGAAAAAAATAACTTACTAGTAATGAAAGGTTCAAAAATTCTTTGAGGTTTGAGAAATTTTAAACAAACAAAGTCTTTAATAGTTAGGGTTTAAGACCTGCGAAAAAGAAAGGGTTAGATTCATACAGAGAGAACAAATAAAGTTGAAGGAGAGTTTTTACAAGTTGAAGGAAGCTCGTCCGGGGAAGGAGAGCTCGTAATAGAAGGAAGCATGTTTATGAAGCGAGCTATACACAGATTTCAGTAAAGATTAAGAAAGCATTTAGCATGCTTACCATAAAACTTCAGCACCACTTTTAAAATAAGTGCTGCAAGTTCCCCAACTAAACCGAACCAATGTTGGAAAACCGAAGATAGAATGTTTGTGATTTTCTAGCCAAGACTTGGTTGCGGGATCTACATTAACAAAGAAACAAAACCATATTTATTATAATTACAATGTAAATCAATATAATACTCAATATCATATGCGATGTACTCATGACACTCTCACCTGCAGGATATCCAGAACCAAAGTTCCTGTGTATATTATCAGCAGTCTCATCGAGCACCCAATCTCTTACAGCTCGGTCCCTCGTAACCTGAAAGGTTGGATTAAAGATTTTAAGTAAACAATAAAACATTATAGTATACTGATGTAGTTTTAGAAGAGAGTTAAATACCTTTGCAGCTATACTTGCACCACTGACAACAGGATAAAGACTATCAGCTTTCTTAGCAACCACAAATTTGATAGATGGGAAATTTTTAGACATTTTTGCCTCATATTTCCCTGGATCTCCGACCGTATCAATATAAACCTGAAAAGCACAAATCATACATTACATTACATCTCTAATAATTCAATTATCTGCTTAACATTACTACCCAAGTACTTTAACAATAAAAGTTACAAAAGCCTCAATTTTCTCTTTCAGTAGCCGATTTTACCTCGGTTAGAAGCACTCCGATTTTGAGGACCCTATCAACGAGGCCCATAGCAGAGTCATGTGATATCTCATTCAAGTTTATCTTATTCCTGTTAGAGTTACAAAAAGTTACAAAACGGAAGAAACAACAATTTGAAATTCACCAGAACAGAAAAACAACAAAATCAAAAGCTAACTAACTAGGGTTTATAGATTTACTTCTTGAGCATTTTAGCAGAGAGTTCCTTTGGATCAATGACATCAACAGCCCATCCAATAGAATCGTTGCCTTTCAAAGCTTCAAATAATTCCTCCCTCTTCTCTTCCTTCAGAGTCTTAGAATCTGTTTGAACAATCATTGGTGCCAATTTAATTGATTATAAAATAATCAGAAAAAAAAGAGAATGAAGTTGATTGAGAAAGTACCGGCGAAACTCAAAGTAGCTAGGGTTTTCTTGTAGGAGAGAGGACAGTATAAACAGCCATAAACCATAGGACCAAGAACGGGACCTCTTCCGGCTTCGTCGATTCCCATTATGCAAGGCTCCGATGCCCATTCTGGAACCATAGCTTCGGATCCCATTTTCGCACATATAATGGGGTTTAGGGGAAGAATCTTTCACACAGGATAAACAAGCTCTGATTGAGGGTTGGAAGAAGGGGGAGTGGATTTGGGAGAAAGAGAAGCAAGCTCTGATTGAGGGTTTGGGAGAAGAATGTAGGATTTTTAGGATTTGGGAGGGAATACCTTTTTTTTCGTGACATGGAGGGAATAAAGACTTTAGACAGCGCTTTTGGTTTTAATTTTTTTTTTAATTTAAAGACTTTAGACAGCGCTTTATCAAAAGCGCTGACTAAGGTCTATATTTAAAAGCGCTTTCTAAAAGCGCTGTCTAAGGGGGGATCTTAGACAACGCTTTTAGAAAGCGCTGTCTAAGACCCCCCCTTAGACAGCGTTTTCATTATTTTTTTGGAACATTTTCCGTGTTTTATTTTAATTTTAACTTTAGACAGCGCTTTCTTTTAAAAGCGCTGTCTAAGATGCGCTGTTAAAAGTCATTTTTGGCGTAGTGAAAGAAAAAACTTTTTATTATTAATAAATAATTCGATACAAATACCAAAAGTATTGGCATCTAGGGCTTACACCAACAATACCAACATACTTTGCAGCTCCGTTATAGTGGATTATGATGAGAAAACCCAAAATAGCGCCCGATATTGATCATTGTGGATAACCCAAAAACCGTAATGTATATCCTCCATAACGGTCATGGCGCCTCAATTTGATAAAAGTGGTATTATGATTCCTCTTTAGATAAAAAATAAGGTTATTAAGCTACTTCCAGATCAATAAAATATATATAATTCATCTCACAACAAAATTGCACTTGGATTTTTTTGGGAAAGAGATAAACTTGGACTAGTTTTTCTCAAGCTTCTCAATCCACTTTGGATGAGTAATCCTTTCTCATCCTTCAGAAAACCAGCGGTGGGTGACATTAGGCATGAATATGTCAATATATTTGACCAAACATTAGCTATTGATGAGGCACGACACACATTAGCCAAAGAGTACCACACTTCTCATGACCGTTACTAAACAACATGTAAGTTACTAAACAAAGTTGAGTTTGGTGTGCCTCTTACATCTTTGCCAACATGATCAATAATATGAATAATAATACTACTACAAATAATATATTTTATGATAAAACTTTCACCTTACCCTACTAAAAACTGGGATAAACGGACAAGACGCGTCATATTTTATATTATTTTTTTAATAAATACCATATATTCCCTCGGCTTCTAAATAAAACTGATAAGAAAAAATATTTCAGGACATGCTTCGAATCCCAACATTAACAATTTATATTTTTATTTCTTTAAAAGTGGTGTCTTTTTTTTATTTTACTTTTAATTTTTAAGTTAATGATTTATTCCTTCAGTTATATTTAATAACCGAAGGATTAAATTATCATATTTTACTATAAAAGCTCTAGTTAATCAGATTTTACCTTAAACCTAACTTATATGCTGTTCCAAAGTCTTTCGCATCATTTTTTGTGATGGATTATAAGATTGAAAAATCTTCATTATTCTTTAATATTGAACAAAATATTTTTTTCTGCCATTGCAATCTATCTCACATAATGATGTTGATGTTGATGTTGTATTTTTGTAATAACCTTCATATATTGTCAATCAAAGAAAACATTTTTTCTCTTTCATGCGAAAGCATTTGCCATTAAAATATTTGCTCAAGATAATGAAATCTCTCTAGGATCGATTGCAAGTACATACTTTTTTTTCTCTTGGTAGGAACATATAACTTATTAGAAATTTGAAAACATATGTTGTTCTCCAAGAATCCATTGTCAAACTCTTGATTTGTTTAAACAATTTATAATATTTTGTGTAAACAATGTAAATATAAAAAAAACTTTTTCCACTCATTTTTTTAACAAAAACCGAGAGGTGTGTGGTGCTTGGGTTGAATATATTTTATTATTTTTTTAATTTACGGTTAAATATGTTTTTAGCCCCTATAAATAGGCCAACATTCAAATTTAGTTTTTCTAAAATTTTCTTCAAAAAGTAGTACTACTAATATTTTCCATCCACACTTTTGATCTCTTATGTTAACTGTTGTTAATAGAAATTGACGTGACATACCACTTGGATGTTTTTGATGACGTAGCATACACGTGACAATTTCAATGTGACAAAAAATATCGACATGGTACCTAATCCTAGAAATGATAGTTAATATGTCGCTAATTCTTAAGTAATTTAATAACACCATTCTTATGACCTAAAAGATACTATACAGATATTGCACCGTCGCTCCAATCGCGGCTGCTTTGACATCATTGAGAAAGGAAAAGAAGGAACTCGATTTAGAGAGGACAAAAATATAAAATAATGAAAGTATGTGAATCCCATTGCATTTGTATGAGTTTTGAATAAAATGCTTAAAATGCTCAATTTTCATTTCCTTTAACTTTGGACAAGGATTATAATACATGCCAAACTGCCAAATTTTATCCGTTTTACATGCCGAAAAAGTTCGGAAGGTGCTTGTTGGAATGGGCATTCAGGTGTTAAGGTTAGTGGACTTGTAAATTTACATTAACTTAAGTAGTAACTTTTAACTGTGATTCTTTTGGCTCATCAGGGTAAATTTTGAGGGTGGTAAAACGTACTTGTTCAAATTTCAGCATATATCAGTATGCAATGGCGCTCAAGAATGGCAATGGTAAGGTTCTCTCTAGTAATTAAATGTTACATTTTTTCCTTTATATTATGTTCTACTAAAAATAACCGTTGTCGTTTCTTGTTTATTTTAGTCATAAAGTCTTCAAGATTAAATTACTGTTCTGAATTCTAAAACATTAAATTTTTTTAAATACTTCTCAGAACTATGGTGTGAATGCTATTTCTTTTTCAAGAGCTAGTTTTTTTAGATGGTTGAAATGATGCATAGCTCGTTTGATTGACAACCTTGAAAAGGTTTAAGAAACTACATAATGGCACTATTAATTGTACTGGATATGGAAGTCTTTAAAATATATCTTTAACCTCACATAACATTCTAAGAAAATCTTATTTTAGAAATGAGATATTATGCCTTGACACAAGAGTTGTAGTTAGTGCAGTGCGAGTAGGAGGTTTCAGGTTCTTTTCTCAAAAATGCAAAGGTAAGACTGTCTATAATAGATGTGATACACTACAGGAAAAGATGATTATAGGCAATGAAGATATGATATATCATTACACCTTTTTTGATTTTCTGCTAAATAAAATTTTCAAATTGGGAAATTCTACCACCTGTATTGAAACTTTAATGACAATAATGTGGGATCCATTTGAAATAAATAGAATGGGGTATTTAAATTAATCAGGGGTTATTTAGGAATTAGCTATCATTTTTAGATTTAGGTATGATGTAAACATAACAATTTAAATTGAAAACAATTGAGACGTGACATCCATGTCAATATTTTTTACCACGCTAGTATTGACACATATATGCTACGTCATCAAAAAAAATTCACAAAGCATGCCATGTAACCCTTTGTTAGTGGAAACTAACGGGAGATATCAATTTCAGAGATGAAAAAGTTTGCGAGGACTATTGTTTGAAGAAAATTTTTAGAGGGACTAAAATTGAATATTGACATATTTATGAGGATTCTTGAAATATTTAACCCTTTAATTTAAAAAGAAATACATTTTAACTCGGTTTGGAGAAATAATCGAGGTAAAATATAAGTGTGTTTATTCAGTTTCTTCACCTTCCTTAAATAAATCTTTGTCGTTCATTTAATCAGTATCAACGTTCAAGGCACTATAATTAATGAACCTCATGAAACCTAAAATCTTCATTATAAAAGTATTATAAATATTAAAAGTTGATAGTAGTAAATCCACAAGAAACCCAAATGTTATTGTAAAATTCTCTATGTTTAATCAGAGCGCCATGAGATCTTACAAAGTAAAATGAGATAGATTGTAAGAGCATAAAAAAATTAGTTTCATTTAATATGTGGTTGGTGAGAGTATATTTACTTTGCCAAAGATTTATGTGATGTATTGCAAGTGCAGAAAAAAATTGGTTTAAGATTCGTGTTCTAACATAATCTCTTAAATGAATATTTATTTTATTTATCTAACATTTGATCTTCCTCAAGATCAAAGAAACGAGGATCCCTAACATTTGCTCTTTTTCAAGATATCCAACATTTATTCTTCACCGACAGTGATAACGATGGAAAACAACAATTTTACTTTAATATTATATGTAAACAATATAGTTTGTAAACAAATTAATTTATTAATATTCTGTGTAAACAATGTAATGACTATTTAAACTAACTCCTAGATTATTTTTAAACCGAAGGGTAAAGTGGAGAGCTTTCACGCCCTTTATTGTTATTGTAACTTTAAAACAAATACAAATGAATATTTTCAATTAAAAGCACGACTTATATGAAATAAATTATTATATAATATTTTTTTCTTGAGAAGTTTTGATAAACGTGTAGGTACGGAAAAAATAAACATAATAATTAGTATAAAAAAACAAAGTAAATTGTATTTTTATAATAGTTTTTTTATCAATTTATTTTAAAATTAAATAATTTAATATTTTTGTGAATAAGTGTGCATAATAGAAAATATAATGAAAGTTTAATAATTTGAATTTTGATGTAAGGTTGATCAACGATGAATTTTAATTAAAGAAAATATTAAGATATGACTCATGAAATATAAAAATAGATATATTTTAATTAATATAATTTTATAAAAGAAACGTTACACATATTTTACTCAAATGAATAATTGAAGTCTTGAATGGTTGTGTTTTAAAGAATGCTATATTATAATATAGCAAGTAAAAGAATAAATTGTCAAAACAATAATTAATGGCTCAATTTTAATATATTATAATAGATGATCCGTAGGATAAGAATTCCATCTTCCAAACTAATAATGTATCTTAGTGTCCAAAAGTCTCACACTTCCACCATCGTAAGTGCATATGTTTGAAAGCATAAAAAAAATCATGAACAAAACCGCTAAATTAAATATAAAATCGAAAGTAAATGCATTCACACTTATGTTAGAATATAGGTAAATATACATAAGCTCTATTGTTCCACCACCTCCAATGGGAACAATACTCAATACATCAATATATCGGCAGTCCGGATACCATGACAGTCAATCTTCAGGAATCTCACCAACCTATGATAAAATAGTTACACAGAAAGGTTAGTCATTAAAAGACAGAAGAAGTAGCACATTTTTAGTGCTCGTCAGCAATGAAGAATTAAATCACTGAAGAAATAGCAGAAAATTACCTTTGTGGGCTCTAGACTCACAAAGATTCAGGTACATGCTCTTGGAAAAGACATGTAAACATGTTTCCTAAGATAACTAGAGTCACAATCAAGCATCTTTGAATGTGAAAGTTGAGGAATCAACATCTTTAACTTATCCAAACTTGGATGTATCAAACCACGATGAATGATAACTTGAGATACAGAAACATCACATATTGTGGTTGAATGAGGAACCACATGCAAGTTTGACGGATAACCATCAAATAATGAACCAAAAAGAGAAACCACATGCAAACTACAACAGCAAATTTCTCACAATAAAATTGCAGCTACGAGTCTCTCATATACCACATTGAAAAACATAGAATATGGTTTTTATATATTCTACAATGACGTTGAGTCAATTTAGATACAAGAGAAAACATCAAGAAAGAAAAAAATTTGAAAATAAGGAAACTATATCAATACTATATATCGAATATTCAACAAGAATTTTATTAACTGTTGAAAGACTTTAATATTTCTCAATTCTTTCTAGATATAATAAAACTCTTATTAATTTATATTTTATATTAAAATGGTGTCATTGCTACGAAAAATATCTATCACAACGGTTGGAAAAGAGTTATCACCATGCCGGACCAACCGTTATGAGGTAATGTGTGATTGTATATGTAAGATTCTTTTCACCACGGTTAGGAACCGTGATTATAAACTATGTAGCGTGATACCTACCACAACGGTTAGTTTAAACAACCATTCTTATATTCTTTAATGCATAATATGTAACAACGGTTAATATAAACAATCGTTGTAATATATAGTGAGATTATTATAAATTACGTGGAATACTTATTTTGTCAATGCTCACTAAATATACGACCTTTTAATCTGATCTAGAACATTATAATATGAAAAATTAAGTTATATTAGAAGAACAAGTTCACGTTCAATACTAGACAAGAGTTCTTCAACTTCTTATCTGTATTTTGCTCTTTAATTGTTAGAATTTTGTTTAACGATCATAGTTCTTCAACTGCCCCTTCATTCACCTCAAGTTCATTTTACAAAATATTATTTACTTTGTAAAAAAATTAGAGGTGAAGAGAAGGGCGGTTGAAGAACTACAATCACTAAATAAAGTTCTAACAGTTAAAGAATAATATGTAGATAACAAATTGAAGAGTTCTTGTCTAGCATTGAATGTGTAATTGTTTTCTAATATAACTTTTTATCTATCATATTATAATTTTCTAATGCAAGATGAAAAATTATATATTCGATAAAGGATTGAAAAATACTTAAACCACATAAAGTATAGTAAACTCATCTTTTAAACAAACATTAACAACAACATTCATCAACAACAAACCATAAACAACATACACGTTACAATACACATATCAACTCATAGAATGTTTCAGAAACATACATGTCCCATAATGACATCCACAATGAAAGAAGGATGAAGCTGAAGTTAGAGCTGCAAACTTGTGTCTATTTTAAATGAATGTCATTCTAGATCTTTCATACAAGATTGGAGCCCTCACTTTAGCTTCGTCCTCATTATTGAAACAAACATCTCTACCTACACGTCAAAACAAGCAGAAAGTTCAAACATTATGAAACAAGCTATTGAAACATAAACAATAATACCTAAACAAATTTTCAAAGATAAACTATAGTAAAGACAAACCTGTAAGGTAGTCATTTTCTAAGATTTGATGCAACAAAGGTATCCTTCGAAGAATACGAGTTGGTTGCATAAGTTTTGGGTTTCCATATAAGAGAGATGAGTGACAGAGATGTTAAGATTTTGTCTTGAGAGAGACGGGTGAAAAATATGTTAATTTTTTTTAAGAGAGACGAATGTAATGTACTGAAGCGAGATAAAATTTCTTAGGTCACATTCATGTCAAGCTTCATTCAACATCATTTGTTCAAGAAAAGTTCAAATTTGGTGCATAATGTCAAAGGTGATTCAAGTATGGTTCATGTGTTTATTTCCATGCCATCTTCATCCAATTTTTAAGCAATCATCAAAATTATTCAAAGAAAAATCAAGCTTTCTTCATTTGGTACTCAAATATTCATCATTAGGCCTTTGGATGCAAGAAATCACAACTTGACACATGTTTGGTTGACCTAAAATCAAGTATGGCATGCCACTTGGTCCAAATACCATAACTCTCTCGTTTCTGAACATTTTTGAAATCTACTCCAATCCAAATGTCACATTTTAAATCCTCTAAAACTTTTCTTCAAGGGTCAAATATCAACTTTGCCTCTAAGTCCAACAATTTTTCAATTGGCCAAGATGCCCATATGTGCATAAAAGTAGGCCAAAGACCTAGTTGACCTAATGCCTGGCCTAGAATTTCAGATCACGATCTCAACTTTTCATCCATGTCATTTTCAACTCAAGCATCATTTTGATGTGATTCTTTTTGCATCTGATTCTTCACCATGAGGAGATCATTTGGCACAAAGAACATCTCAAAAGCACAAGTGGATTTCTTTTGGCCTGAACTCCAACATGGTACCATGAACTCTGTTCTTGCACAAGTTTCAGGTCATGAATTTCACTCCATTCTAAATCTGGGACCACATGCATATGTGTAACCTCTTTGAAAAAGCAAAACGTATCTGAACAAGTGCAAAACAACTGATTTCAAGTGCCAATTCACGCATTTCATGTCTGATTTTACACGTTTTGTAAATCATCAAAAGTCTAACCTAATTCACATGAATTGGCTTCCATTTCACACGTATCATGATCTAATATCATTTCCTATAAATAGAGGAAGCTTTTTCCTTTATTTATAAGCTTTGATAGCCAAAGAAACTCTGAAACCAGTTAACTATTTTTTCGATTCAAGCTCTTTTAGCTTTGAATTTTCACTCAGAATCACTCAACGACACCTTCTGAAGCTAACTGAAGCATTTCCTTGGCTTGAAACTCCTTTGAACCATACTTTCAAATCCATCATTGTTGACCTCTGAAGCTTCAACGAGAAAGGTGAATACGAGTTACATTTCTGAGAAAACAAGTTACTAGTGTGTTCGTTTTGATTCAGTGATCAAAAGCCCTCAACTACGTTGAGTTTATTCTTCGTATTCATCATTTAATTTTACTTTGAGGAACTAGGGTTCTTCGTGCTCTTGAGAAAATTCTCTTTGCTCAAAGCTAATCAATGACTCTGATGCAAAGAGACATGAGCATGATGTGTTACGTGTTCATGATTTGCATAAATTGAGCAAAGGTTGAAGATGAAGTCTAGTTCGCACGCCTTGGTGGCAAATGTTTGAATCCAGCCAATCAGATACTTCCACGCGCTTTTTTTGAATTTTAGTAGCCGTTGACGCCCTAATCTCTTTTACTTTTATTTTCTTTTATTCCTTTTATTTTCAAATTAATTTCTCTCTCATTTTTAAACATCTTTTATCCAAATGTTTTGCACAAAGTATCTAAGAATATTTTGCATTAGATAAAAAAATTTCATATTTTTTAAAATCATTTTTGCATTTATTAATATTTTTGTCTCATTGTTCTTTTATTTTCATTTTCAACCATTTTTAAATATTATGAGATTCAACTTTTGAGATCTAATTACTTGTATTTTTTTTAATTTCTCTAATTTTCTCAATAATTTATTTTATTTTTTTGTGCTTGTTTGAGATTTTCTCTTTAATTTCCCTTTTAATCAATTTTTAAATCTTTTTTTGATTAATTTTTGTACAACTTGATGTTTGAGCTTGGGTTTTTGACTTGGTTGAACAATGCATTTACATTCCAATTCATCCATAAATGGACTCTTAGGTTGATTCAATCTTCTATAATACAATTTGTTGATAGATGATCATTTGATCATATTTTTGGCACTTTGAGTTAGACGATAAATCATCCCTAGATTGTGTCATATGTTTGAGTCCTTTGACTTATTTGATAGTGAATCCTAAGTTAAACACTTGAGCTTGCTTTCTTCTTCCCTCTTGTTCTCTTATTTCCTCTTTGAACTTTGAAGCATTTGTGCTTCATGCCTTAAGAGTTTGACTTTGTATCAATACTCTAACATGATTGTCACATACATTGCTTGTCTCATGATCACTAACTTGTTCCATCTAACATCTAACGCCTAACACCTAACTTTACATTTATGCTCTTTACATTTTATGTTCCTTACATTTATGTCATTTACATTCATGTCATGTATATTCTTGCCCTTTCACTTTATGTTTCTTATTGTCTTCTTATTGCAAAAGAACAAAAACATGATAAAATGACTAAGACCCATAAAACTTTAATTTGATCTTATGGACTTTGTGTTACTATCCCATGCTTAAGGAGTATTTTGGACTTTGGACCCTATGGACTTAGTGTTTTTCCCTTGCTTGGAGTTTATCTGACACCTTAATTCATCATATACCTTGTGATCCCTCTGAACCCTTTGATCTTCAATTCAAAACTTGGATGCTGCTTCATGACTTTGTTGATCATCTGGATCTTTTGATATTCATATGCTTATGTGTTTTATCTTGTGACTCAATCCAAACAGAAATGAATGCTTGTTTTGACCAATGTCAAATGCTTGCTCCATCTTGTGGTTAGTATACTCGCACACACAAAGGCTTTC
The DNA here is from genome assembly GCF_024323335.1 of Lathyrus oleraceus. Taxonomy (NCBI): domain Eukaryota; kingdom Viridiplantae; phylum Streptophyta; class Magnoliopsida; order Fabales; family Fabaceae; genus Lathyrus; species Lathyrus oleraceus. Next base: position 357,898,895 of record NC_066584.1, on the reverse strand, counting down.
TCTTGGGCTATCTTACAATGATGCCTTTTATTTTATGTCATTTATTTTATGCTTTAGGATAGTCTCTTCTTCTCCCTCCCACTTCTTCAATTTTCAAAACTTCTCCCTATTTCAAAATCTTATTTGTTTGCAAACTTCACATTTTTTCTTAATAAACCTTGACTTTGTCAAGTGATCCAAAAAATCATTTTCTCAATAAATGCTAAAACATTTAAATTTTCTACTTGAAGTGCCTTTAGATGGTTTCTGGTTCTTGTAATTTCCTCCCTTTTTGCAACCCATGATCAATTTGTATATCTGTTAGATACCCAAAAGTGCTTATTTGAGCTATCAAATATGGGCATCTTTCACTCCATTTCCTTGCTAAAGTGTTCGAAACCACCTTTGTTTTAGATGAATTGCAATAAAATGATAAACGATCTTGGTACCTTTGATTTGTGTGTTATTGTGCAGGAATTAGGCATGAAATAATAGAAAATGAAGCCACAAGAAAGTTGGCAAAGAGACCAAAAAAAGGATGCATTCATCAGCTTGCTCGCTAGGCGAGGGCTGTGGCGAAGAGCTCGCTAGGCGAGCACCCAGCGAGAACCCAGCGAAGAGCTCCAGTATTTTACAGTAGCAAACATCAACAAACTCGCTAGGCGAGCAGCCAACGAAGGGTGTAGCGAACACGTCCAGACTTGGTCAAAAGCGCAGCCAGCACTCACTCGCTAGGCAAGCCATTAGCGAGCTCCCAGCGAGCAATTCCAGTAGCAAAACCTCCTAAGCTCGCTGGAGCGAAGGGTGAAGCATGGGCTTCGCCTAGCGAAGGTTTTGTTCGCCTAGCGAACATGCCAATCTGGAAAAGGATATTTCTTTGGGCGCAGGTGCCTCAGGTGCCTCATTTTGGGGCTCGCTGGGCGAGCCATTCTGCTCGCCTAGCGAGCATGACAGCTCAGTAGCAGCACTATAAGTAGCAGGGGCTACTTTTTGGAGCCATACCTTACACCTTCATACTTTTATACTTTTGAGATATTTTTCCAGCATTGCTCTAGAGATACGTTGTGACCTAGAAATCATTTCTCTTCATCTCTTAACAATCTTTCACAAAAAGAAGGTGAATTCCCATCCAATCTTGATTATTCGACTCGGATGTTGATCAACCTTCTTTCGAAACTTGTTGACCAAGCTACCATGAAAATGAGTAGCTAAGTTCTTCATCTTGTCAAGGTTAGATGTAGATGGTCATAAGCTTTGTGTGTATATGAGATGATCTTCATTTGTAAACTCTTTAATGATGAATATATGGTGAAAACTTTGTTTTATTGAAAACTCTTTGTGTTGGTTTATGATCGAGAGATGTTTACCAACTCTTTACCTAGGTTTTCATCCAATCTTGTTTGTTAGCTAGAGATAGTAATGAATGATTTTGTTCACCATAAGGTTGAACCAAAAAGTTGTCATTTTGATAAATTGTGTTAGAGATAAACAATGGATCAAAATGGGAAAACTCACAATGTGTGTTAGAGATAAACACATTGGGGGGGACTTTGTGAAATAGTTTATCATCTAAAGGAGTTTATAAGTTTTGTTGATCGAACATATACATGCAAAGTGATCGTCGAACCCTAACTTTGGCAATATTTCTCAAATATTAAAACCAAATCTTTTACCGTATTTTCTTACACTTTTATGCAAGATACCGTGACTAAAACAAAAAACCATTGTTACCTTAAGCTAAGAGTTAAAACAACTGTCGAAAGGCGGTGATATCTCACAATCCCTGTGGAGACGATAACAAAAACCCGACACTTAAAAACACATTCAACAAAATGGCGCCGTTGCCGGGGATTGTGAATTGATATTGCGAGCATCGCAATAGTTGCTTGATTTTTAGCTTTCGAATTTTTGACTTGTGCTTGTAATTTGTTTGGTTTAGTGTGCAGCTTTCGTTTTATGCGAGGGCAGATTCCTGTGGACGAACTTCTTTTTGATCCCGAGATCGAAAGAACCGCAAGGAGGCTGAATAACAGAACGAGACGAAGGAGGCAACAAGCTAGACAACGACAAGAACAAGGAGAAATTTCTTCTACCACGCATCCACCACCGTTCATACCTATCATAGAACCACAACCACCGCCCATTTCCACTCCATGTGTAAACAGTCCAAGGAATACTGCTCAGTTTGCCAACCACACGGGAAGGCAAGCCGAGATGAAAACGGGAACTCTTAATTTACTATATGGAAGTCCATTCACTGGAATGGACCATGAAGATCCCTTTGCTTTTCTCACCAAATTTTACGAGATAGCATTGGCGGCCGGAGTTGACCAAGCTCAAGAGCTACCGTTGTTCAAAAGATTATTTCCCCACGCTTTGCTTGGCAAAGCAAAAGATTGGTACTTAGATCAAACACCTGCCGTCATGACAGATTGGAACGTGTTGAAAGAGAAGTTCATCGAAAGATTTTTCTCCCACAACCGGTTCATGGAATCCAAGACGGCCATCTCAGTGTTTTCACAAGGAACCAACGAATAATTAAATGAGGCGTGGGAAAGATTCAAATTCATGCTTCGGAAATGTAAAGGGCATGGTTTTGATGAATTAACTCAAATCCATATTTTCAAAAATGGACTTCAACCAAATTGCAAGACTTTGTTGGATGCTACCTCGGGTGGTTCTTTATTGTCTAAAAATGCCGAAGAAGCTACAGATATCATAAATCGAATGGCTCTAAATGATCTCCAAAGTCAAAGTAGAGGCAACTCTTTGAAGAAGCCGGGAGTGCTTGAACTTGGGACGAACGATGTCATTCTTGCCCAAAACAAACTCATTTCACAACAAGTGGAACTCTTAACGCAGCAAATAAAAGAGTTGAGAGAACCTTCAAAAGCTAAACAAATAGCTTGTTGTGAGCTTTGCAAAGGTGAGCATGACACCGGATTTTGTCCACCTCCCGGGTTCGAAGAGGTAAACTACATGGCGAACCAACGAGACTACCAACCGAGACAGCAACAACAACAACAACCTTATAAACCACATCCTCAAAATCAACAACAACACTTCCAAGGGAATCAAGGGTTCCAACCTAGGAGTAACTATTACCATAACCAAGGTTATGGGGGTGGTTCTTCTAGCCGTCAAAACCCTCCCCAAAATCCTTATCAACCTCAACAACCGCCGGTCGTAACTTCAAAGTTAGAAGAGACATTGACACAATTTATGCAAATGTCAATGGCTAATCAAAAGAGCAACGATGCGGCAATCAAAAATCTCGAGACTCAAGTTGAACAACTTGCTAAGCAACTAGCGGAACAACAACCCGGTCCATCTTTTTCGGCGAACACGCAAACAAATCCTAAGGAGCATTGTAAAGCGATCACGATGAGAAGTGGGAGGGAGTTGATTAGTGAGAATAAAAAAAGAGATGAGAGTGAACAAATAGAGGAAAAGAAAAAAAATGAGGAGGAAATATTGGAGGATAATATTGATGGTGAAGTGGGGGAGTGGAGTGAGGAGGAAGTTGAAAAGAACGAAAAGAATGGTGAAGTTGAAAAGAAATAAAAGTGTGGAAATTGAGAAAAATAAGAGTGATGAAGTAATGATGGAGGAAGTGAAAAAGAAAAGAGCGAGAAGTTCTAGAGTTGCTAAAGGAAAGGAGGTAGTGAGCGCTACTCCAATCCAAAACCTTCCTTATCCACATGCTCCATCTAAAAGGGAGAATGAACGGCATTACGCCCGGTTCATGGATATTTTTAAACAACTGCAAATCAACATTCCGTTTGCCGAAGCATTGGAGCAAATGCCCAAGTATGCCAAATTCATGAAGGACATACTTACAAAAAAACGGAGGTATACGGAACCGGAGACCATTGTCCTAGATGCGAGTTATAGTGCAATCATTCAAAGGACGCTTCCGAAAAAAGAGGTTGATCCGGGACGAGTTACTTTGTCGGTTAAAATTGGTGATATCTATGTCGGAAAAGGACTAATTGATTTGGGGTCAAGCATTAATCTTATACCATTGTCTATTGTACAGAGGCTTGGCAACATTGAAATTAAGTCCATCCGGATGACGTTGCAATTGGCCGATAAGTCGACTACCCATCCTCATGGCGTAGCCCAAGATGTTTTGGTTAAAGTCGACAAATTCTTTTTCCCGGTCGATTTTATTGTTATTGATATGGAAGAGGATGATGATGCTCCGCTCATTCTGGGCCGACCGTTCATGAAAACCGCGCGCATGATGATAGACGTTGACGACGGTTTGATGAAGGTGAGAGTCCAAAATGAAGAAGTTACTTTCGATCTATTTGAAGCAATGAAGCATTCAAAAGATAGAAGTGATAGCTTTCGCATCGATGTGATCGAAGAGGCAATTTTGGAGGTTTCTAAGCATATTCATGAGATATCTCCTATGGAGTTAGCTCTTGATGACTCATTTGAAGTTTTCACAGTTGAAGAAGAGCAAGCTCTTGATGAATGTTTAAGGGAACTTGATAGTGTAAACGAACTACAACCGTGGGAAGTTGAGGAGGAAGACTTGAAGAAGGAGGTTGATGACGAAAAAGCGCCTATTGAATTGAAAATGTTACCTTCTACTTTGAAGTATGTATTCCTAGATGAGACCGAAGCAAAGCCGGTCATCATAAGCAACCTTTTGTCAAATGATGAAGAAGCCCGTTTGATCAATGTGCTGAAAAAAAATCAAGAAGCCATGGGTTGGACTCTTTCCGATCTCAAAGGAATTAGTCCTTCCTATTGCATGCACAAGATCTTAATGGAAGAGGATTTTAAGCCGGTAGCTCAACCACAACGCCGCTTAAATCCTACTATGAAGGAGGTTGTTAGAAAGGAAGTTGTCAAGTTGTTGGATGCGGGAATGATTTACCCGATTTCGGATAGTCCATGGGTTAGTCCTGTGCATGTGGTTCCGAAGAAAGGTGGAATTACCGTGATCCGAAATGACAAGGATGCGTTGATCCCTACTAAAGTTACAACGGGGTGGCGAATGTGTATTGATTATAGGCGGTTGAATACCGCAACTCGAAAAGATCATTTTCCACTCCCGTTCATGGATCAAATGCTCGAAAGACTCTCGGGGCAACAATACTATTGTTTCTTGGATGGCTATTCCGGGTATAACCAAATTGCGGTTGACCCGGCCGATCATGAAAAGACGGCTTTCACATGTCCGTTTGGAATTTTCGCATACCGAAAAATTCCCTTTGGGTTGTGCAATGCGCCGGCAACTTTCCAAAGATGTGTGCAAGCCATTTTTGCCGACCTTATTGAGAAAACAATGGAAGTCTTCATGGATGACTTCTCGGTATTTGGTGGTTCCTTTAGTTTATGCTTGGCAAACTTGAAAACGGTGCTTGAAAGATGTGTGAAGACCAATCTTGTGCTCAATTGGGAGAAGTGCCACTTCATGGTGACCGAGGGGATAGTGCTTGGCCATAAAGTCTCTTCAAGAGGGCTTGAAGTTGATCATGCTAAGGTTGAAGTGATTGAAAAGTTACCTCCTCCGGTGAATGTGAAGGGAATCCGAAGCTTTTTGGGGCACGCCGGGTTCTATCGGCGCTTTATCAAAGACTTCTCAAAGGTAGCTAAGCCTTTGAGTAATTTGCTAGCTAAGGACCAGGTATTTCTCTTAACCGATGAATGTTTGCAAGCTTTTGAGACTTTGAAATAAAAATTGGTTACCGCTCCAATTATAGTCGCTCCAAATTGGAATTTAAATTTTGAGCTAATAAGCGACTATGCAATCGGAGCGGTATTAGGCCAAAGAAAAGAGAAAAAATTTCATGCGATACATTATGCAAGTAAAGTTCTTAATGAGGCTCAAATTAACTATGCCACCACTGAAAAAGAATTACTTGCGATAGTGTATGCGCTTGAAAAGTTTAGGTCTTACCTTATAGGGTCTAAAGTCGTAGTGTATACCGACCACTCGGCGATTAAATATTTGCTCACCAAACCGGATTCGAAGCAAAGGCTCATCCGTTGGATCCTCTTGTTGCAAGAATTTGATGTTGAAATCAAAGACAAGAAAGGATCGGAAAATTTGGTGGCGGATCATTTATCTCGCTTAGTTAATGTGGAGGTTACCGCTTCAGAGAAGGAAATCCGGGAAGAGTTTCCTGATGAAAAACTTTTCAAAATTCAAGTTAGGTCGTGGTTTGCAGACTTTGCGAACCACAAGGCTAGTGGTTTTGTGCCTCCCGACCTAACTTCGAACCAAAAAAGGAAGTTTCTTTCGGATTCCAAGTATTACGTATGGGATGACCCGTACTTGTTTAAGTTGGGTAGTGATAACCTTTTAAGGAGATGCGTTACTGGCGATGAAGCGCAGAGCATCCTTTGGCGTTGTCACAACTCGCCTTACGCGCGGACACTATAATGGGGTGAGAACGGCCACTAAAATCCTTCAGTCAGGATTTTATTGGCCCACTATTTTCAAAGACGCACATACCCATGCGCAAAGTTGTGATAGTTGCCAGAGAAGCGGTGGGATTGGTAAGAGAGACGATATGCCTCTCCAAAACATCCAAGAGATCGAAGTATTTGATTGTTGGGGCATCGATTTTGTAGGACCATTCCCACCCTCTTATGGTAACGAGTATATGCTTGTCGCAGTTGATTACGTTTCTAAGTGGGTTGAGGCGATTGCCTCACCCCGGGCGGATGCGAAAACGGTAATAATTTTTTTGAAGAAAAACATATTTTCCCGTTTCGGAACCCCCCGAGTGTTGATAAGTGACGGAGGGTCACACTTTTGTAATGCACCGTTGGAAAGCATTTTAAAACATTACGGTGTATCACACAGAGTGGCAACTCCGTATCACCCACAGGCGAATGGCCAAGCCGAGGTCTCTAATCGTGAGATTAAGAGAATTCTCGAAAAAACTGTGTCAAATTCAAAAAAAGAGTGGTCACAAAAATTGGATGAAGTGTTATGGGCATACCGTACCACCTTTAAAGCTCCAATTGGGCTCACTCCTTTTCAATTGGTGTTTGGTAAAACTTGCCATTTGCCGGTCGAATTGGAGCACAAAGCCTTGTGGGCTCTGAAATTTTTAAATTTTGAAAAGGATTTGGCCGGTGAGAAAAGGAAGGTGCAACTGCTCGAGTTGGAAGAGATGTGCAATACCGCATATCACTCAAGTTGGTTGTACAAAGAGAAGGTAAAAAAGTATCATGACAAAAAGCTTCGAAAGAAAGAATTTGTGCCCGGACAGTTGGTCCTATTGTTCAATTCCAGGTTGAAGTTATTCCCCGGAAAGTTGAAATCAAAATGGTCCGGGCCATTTCGGGTAAAAGAAGTTAGGGAGTACGGAGCTATTGTCATTGAGGACATGGAAAAGAAGGAGAGTTGGACCGTTAATGGCCAACGTTTGAAGGTTTATCTCGGCGGTCATGTGGATCGCGAGAGCTGTGCTATTTCTTTGGATGCTCCTCTGTGAGCATCGCACCGTCGAGCTTATCCGACGTTAAACAAGCGCTTGTTGGGAGGCACCCCAACATTGTAAGTATTTACAGTTTTTCTGTGGTGTCGTATTGGGATTCCAATTGTTAAACCTTGCTGAGTGTCCCAGGAATGCTATTTAAAAAAAGAAGCAAATGCTGTCATGCTCGCTAGATGCTCGCTAGGCGAAGCAGTAGCGAGCAGATTCGCTAGCTGCTCGCTAGGCGAAGCAGCAGCGAGCGCTGCGTGACAGCACTCATTTAATTCTCAGCAGGCCACTCTTTTGGGCCCAAGTTCCATTTTCTTTTTATCACTCTGAACTGCAGAACTCACACACACTCTCACTTTGCATCTCACTCCCAACCCCACCTGTTACATTGCAACCTTCATTGTCCATTCTAACTTCTACAGATCTCAAACCAGGTTTGCTCCTTCTCATTACTTTATGATTTCACATTGTAAATTTCTGAAGTATATGTCATTTAGGGTGAATTTGGGGGAATGAGTGCATTAGGTTTTGCATGTGGGTGTAGATTTGCATGCACCTTAGAACGATGCCTTTCTTGATAAATCATTTTGTTCTGAAATAGATACCATGAGACCTTGGGTTTTGCCAAAATTTCAGTGTAAACATTGCAGAACCCAAAAACCCGTAAGATTCGCTAGCAACTCGCTAGGCGAACCTGTAGCGAAGCTTTGCTAGGTTCTCGCTAGGCGAAGCAGCAGCGACCATGACAGTAGTTGGAATTCTGGTTTTGCTTTCTAATTTGTTTTGTGTTTGTGTTGTTTCCTCTCTATGTCTTTGCAGATGGAATCCAGGTCCGGAGCTTCGAAAAAGAGAAAGGGCGGGAACACTTCCCGTCCCGTACCAATACAATTCGACACCGACAAATTTGTCGGGCCAAAGCAAGCAGCAAGATATGTTGCTTTGGAAAAGCGAAAGATTTTGCCGGAAAAGAGATTTATAATCAACCCTGAAGGCACGAACCGTACATTCGCCGGGTTGATTAACAGCAAAAAGTGAGACCGGTTAATATCCCCCCTGGAGCATTACGACATCGCAACAGTGCGTGAGTTCTACGCGAACGCACTGCCGAACGACGACGAGCCATTCACATGGACGTCTAGAGTGTCTGGCCGTCCTGTTGCGTTCGATCGGGATGCAATTAACCGTGTCCTGGGTGAACCGCTCCATCTGGGAGCCAATGAGAGAGACACCTACCACCAAAATTTAAGGCTTCACCGGGATACCGATTCGATTTTTGCTGCCCTGCTTTTGGAAGGGAAATCAGTTGAGGTGAACCCATCTGGGGTTCCGATGAGATACCATAGGGAGGACATGATTCCCTTGGCTCAACTGATCCTTTTGTTGGTTCTTACAAACATCAAACCCAAGTCTCATACTTCTACCGTGCCGATCCCAGTGGCACACTTGGTACACAGCATCCTCACGAATATCCAGATTGATGTGGCGAGGATTATTGCTTTGGAGTTGAAGTCCGTGATTGAAAGCGGGCTAAAGTCGGGGGCACGAGTGAATTGTCCCCTGGCTTTCCCTTGTCTAATCATGGCTTTGTGCCAACAAGCGAGGGTGAGGCTACCCTCCAAGGGCCAAGTAAGGATCCCGCCGGCCATTGATGACCGATACGTGGCCAAGTACTGCAAACCGAAGAATGTAAGAAGTAGTTCAGCTGCTGAGGTTACCGGGGCTTCTGATGGTCCTGGTACTTTTACTCTAGGATCCGATCCTTTCCAGCAGGCTGTCTGCAACTACAACTGGGGTTGGATGGCGGCAACTCAGCGCGCCATGCTCGATATGCACGATTCTATGCAGCTGTTACAGTTGCAGATGCGCGACCCCTCCGGTGAGCATTCTATGATGTCACGTGAGCAGTTTCTGCAGCACGCTAGCTGGCCTGTGGACAGGCCTGTGTTTGGAGAGGGGGAGGGTGTTGGTACTTCTTCTGGTGCTGCTGAAGATGATGATGATGATGATGAGGCTACCGGTTCTGAAGCCGGTAGTGATGAGGGTTATGAGTCCTTGGAGGGCTAAGTTTATTTTTTTTTTCATATTATGTTGTATTTCTATTGTGTTTTCAGATTTGTGTATTTTGATTTTGGTTATGTACTTTTGGGGTGTTTTGTCCCCCATGAACAATTTTAAATTTTGAAGTAATGTTATTATTTATGTTTTAAATTTCGTTTGTTTTAATAAATTTTTGGTTGGTTGAGTGTCAAACCTTCTAGATTGGTTGCTCCTCAAAGAAGTATCCAATGAAGGTGCATCCGAGCTTGGATGGCAATGATAAAAACAAACAAGTGAATAATGCTAAGGTACATGGTTACCTCCGGCTAGAATTTTAGAATACATTAAGAACTTTACTCTTTTTTGTAATTGAATATTGTCTTTTTGCAACATAATTGAATGAATGTTTCATCTAGGACTTAAAACCACAAATTGTGAGGAAACCTCCATTTGTACACTTAAATGCTAGATTCTAATAAGCTTTGTTGATTCATTTGATTCATGCTTTGTCTTTTATTATTGTGAATATGTGGAAGCAATTAGAAATGATCAAGGCACTTGTTTTCTATCGAGCACAATCGTTCCAAATACAACTTACCTGTGAGCAGAGAGAGTATTCGTTAACCCCTTTGAGCTTAAACAGTTGAATCTCAGCTTGAAATAAAGCGAGATTTCAAAAATCTTTTTTTCTTGAAACTCGGAAAATTTTGATAATTGTTCTTTTGCTGTAAAAAGTCAAGAGCATTCACTTAGGGTGAGTAAGAAATAAGTTGGGGAGAACGAAAATGAGAATCGGTAAGTGCCACAACTCTTGAAAAACCGAGCAAGCATAAAAAAAAATATAAAATATAGAAAAGAGAAACATCTGTTTTGTAAATATGATGTGAAAGAGAAAAAAAAAAGAGAAAATGAAAATGAATGCTTGCTTGGAAGAAAAATAGTGAAAAACAAAAATTGAGTTGTGAAATAAGAGTTGTGAAGGTTTCAAATGAGAAATAAATGGAACGAAGTTGAGATGTGTGAATAATGTACAGTGAATGTCTCTTTTGCATCGGCAATTTCGTTTTCAATGGCCTTAGAAATGACCCTTGTTTGTTAACCTAACCAAGCTTCAACCGAAAAGTCCTTAGTGATCTTCGTGCTTCCACATTACCATTTATAATTGTTAGACATTGTATGAATTGAATTGATTTCTTCATTGTTTGTTGGAGAGTGAGATTATTCCCGCGGTTGCAAACGCGTAATTTCTTCAATCCTTATTCGAAGAGGAGAGATAGGGTGATTCATTCAAGATAATATTGTTGTGGATAGATACATATTTCGCATTGCTACTAAGTTTTAGTTCTTGTGTATTATTTTATTCTAACCGTTGGAAATTTGTATCTGCTGATTCGCTTGTGTTTGAGCCGTTTTATCCGATTTCGGAGAAACCTTTTTCTTAATGAAAATCCTCTTGTCCTTCAAGAGGCATACTTTGCTTGAGGACAAACAAGAATCTAGTTGGGGAGAGTTGTTAGATACCCAAAAGTGCTTATTTTAGCTATCAAATATGGGCATCTTTCACTCCATTTCCTTGCTAAAGTGTTCGAAACCACCTTTGTTTTAGATGAATTGCAATACAATGATAAACGATCTTGGTACCTTTGGTTTGTGTGTTATTGTGCAGGAATTAGGCATGAAATAATAGAAAATGAAGCCACAAGAAAGTTGGCAAAGGAACCAAAAAAAGGATGCATTCATCAGCTTGCTCGCTAGGCGAGGGCTGTGGCGAAGAGCTCGCTAGGCGAGCACCCAGCGAGAACCCAGCGAAGAGCTCCAGTATTTTACAGTAGCAAACATCAACAAACTCTCTAGGCGAGCAGCCAGCGAAGGGTGTAGCGAACACGTCCAGACTTGGTCAAAAGCGCAGCCAGCACTCACTCGCTAGGCGAGCCATTAGCGAGCTCCTAGCGAGCAATTCCAGTAGCAAAACCTCCTAAGCTCGCTGGAGCGAAGGGTGAAGCGTGGGCTTCGCCTAGCGAAGGTTTTGTTCGCCTAGCGAACATGCCAATCTGGAAAAGGATATTTCTTTGGGCGCATGTGCCTCATTTTGGGGCTCGCTAGACGAGCCATTCTGCTCGCCTAGCGAGCATGACAGCTCAGTAGCAGCACTATAAGTTGCAGGGGCTACTTTTTGGAGCCATACCTTACACCTCCATACTTTTGAGATATTTTTCCAGCATTGCTCTAGAGATACTTTGTGACCTAGAAATCATTTCTCTTCATCTCTTAACAATCTTTCACAAAAAGAAGGTGGATTCCCCTCCAATCTCGATTATTCGACTCGGATGTTGATCAACCTTCTTCCGAAACTTGTTGACCAAGCTACCATGAAAATGAGTAGCTAAGTTCTTCATCTTGTCAAGGTTAGATGTAGATGGTCATAAGCTTTGTGTGTATATGAGATGATCTTCATTTGTAAACTCTTTAATGATGAATATATGGTGAAAACTTTGTTTTATTGAAAACTCTTTGTGTTGGTTTATGATCGAGAGATGTTTACCAACTCTTTACCTAGGTTTTCATCCAATCTTGTTTGTTAGCTAGAGATAGTAATGAATGATTTTGTTCACCATAAGGTTGAACCAAAAAGTTGTCATTTTGATAAATTGTGTTAGAGATAAACAATGGATCAAAATGGGAAAACTCACAATGTGTGTTAGAGATAAACACATTGGGGGGGACTTTGTGAAATAGTTTATCATCTAAAGGAGTTTATAAGTTTTGTTGATCGAACATATACATGCAAAGTGATCGTCGAACCCTAACTTTGGCAATATTTCTCAAATATTAAAACCAAATATTTTACCGCATTTTCTTACATTTTTATGCAAGATACCGTGACTAAAACCAAAAACCATTGTTACCTTAAGCTAAGAGTTAAAACAACTGTCGAAAGGCGGTGATATCTCACAATCCCTGTGGAGACGATAACAAAAACCCGACACTTAAAAACACATTCAACAATATCCTCCCTCTTTGCCAATTTGTAGTATCAGAATGAATGATAACAACAATAATACCATATTATTTTCCAATAGACTGTACCTATTATAACACGTCGGTCCGGGAGACAAATATATGTCAATTAAAATATATAATGAAGGAATGATTTACACAAAATATATCAAAAGTCGTTTAAATTTCTTATAAAATATACTAAAAGAAGAAAGAATGAATGAATCATTTATGTGATGGATGAAAAAAACATGTAAGTAAAACACACAACATGAATGGTAAAGAACTAGGTAAAATATATAGAAAATTCATCCACCTCAAACGCGCATAAGGATGGTTCAAAATTGAACTACCAAATTTTTTTAGGGGACTAAAAAATCCTCTACACTGGATATTCTAAGTCACTGATATTGTTAAAAATCCGATAAAAACGCATACTGCTTTTTTAGAAATCCGATAAAAGTGCAAAGATTTTGACAAAATCGGTAAAAAGTTATATGAGATTTTTTAAAATAAACTACCGATTTTTTGTGTTTTATTTCTTCTTAGAGGAACATTTTTTGCCAAAATTTAAAATGAGAGGGGATAAATACTGAAAGGAGCATTTGATTTGTATGAAAAATTAGAAGAGGGTTAGATTTAATTGGAAGGGTGGTAGGAGCAAATCTAATATTGAATATCTCAACCCATACGGCTCCTTTCGAAATGGGAATTATATCTCACCATTATTGTAATATATGATTATGGCCAACCTTACCAGAAAGGCTCTTTCTACAACCTCAACCTCAAGGATTTTTGCATGAATTTTAAAGGTGTGGCATCAATGTTTAACAAGGACCTTCTCGTTTTCACTCCATAATCAAAAACAGTTAAATTTACAATTATCGCACATTAACTGTCTGAGAGTTTTGACATATTTCTCGTTTACACTCCTAATAGAAAACAGTTAAATATTTCAAAAATATTTGAATATGATTTTCTATTTCAAAAATATATTTTAGTTTGTAATTTTATCTCCAACTTATTACCGTGTACAATACTTTCGATTTACTATACTTTTTTTATTATTTGTTTATGATAATAATTTATTGTTTCAGATAAATTATTATACTCTATTATTTATTTAGAATTTTTTTTAAATAGGCAATTTTTTGTAAATTAAATCTCAAAATAATGAATTATTTAAAAAAAATATATCAAAATAATCATTTTTTCCTATTTATACGTCAGTTGAACTGACACATCCAACTAAATATCAAAAGAGACGTCTAGAACCTTGACGAATACATGCAAAACCAATGCATGTAGGCGCCATATGTATTGGCGCATGCATGTAGGCGTCACATGCATTGGTGCATGCATGTGTGCATGTGTGTGTGCGCCACATACGTTGATGCATGCATGTACTATGTGTGTGTGGAACCTAATGTTTTGGTTCTTCTATAAATATCATCATGCGCATCTCTCCTGAATAAATATTTTTTTCATCTCTTCCACCTGCCTAAAGTAGAAAATGAATTTCAATGTAATATTTTGTTGATTTTTTTTCTAAAATTTGATAAGAGCCCTCTTCGGCCTAGCCTCTTCATTGCACAAGTTACATTCTTTGTAAATATCTGTCACCGGACCCTGAAAAAAATGATTATGCATCCTGAACTTCAGTAATTTATCACACATGGTGATAAACCATATCCTTTAAAATGGAGACTCGTGGAGAGGAAATCCTAACATTTCATGATGGCCACAAAGACTTTTACCATTTCTTGGAAATGTCACTTACTAATCCGAGGATAGGCCCACATCCTAGTATGTGTACTTCATTCTCCTGTCGATGGTAAACCAGAACAGAGTCCCTATAATTTCCTCATTCACCTACATATATTCAACAACTTCCTTAGGTAGCTTAAGTGTTGGTGGAACTTTTCCTCCCATGTATTTTTCAATGTCCAAAAACAAAATATGTTTGAAATAACTATTACATCTTGATTTCTCCTCCAACCATCATCTCATTTCATGCTCAGTGGCTTCAAGCTCGAACAAAAGCCCTAAACTCCTAGCATCACATCGGGTTGTATGATCATCCATGAGATTCCTTATGGGAATAGATTCATCTCATTTCACCAAAGGTAAACCCAATTCTAGCCTATTTCAATTCTATCCTAATAGGGAAGGGTGTCAAGTGACGTCAAACACAAGAGAGAGGTTAATTTTGATTTAAAAAAAAAATTAAAATTTTAAAGACAATTTAATTTTACTTGATTGATTTTAAGAAAAGAGATGAAGCATATATTAAGAGTGAAAGAGTAAATAACGAAAATATAAAGAGATAAGGGAAAAGAAATAACACACTAGAAATTATACTAGTTCGATCTTAAAGCATGAAGCATACTCTAGTTCTCAAGAATTTCCCCTTGATATATCCACTAACAATAGTGTTTTTATCATAAGATTACTCACAACTTCTTATATCAGAGTTTATAAAAGAAGAACACTCTCTTAATTTACAACTATAATTCAAACACATTAATCAACATTGCACAAGGACAACCTCTTACTAAGTGTTTCTTTCAATAAATACTAAAATAATTTTAAGTTGGGTAGAAGATATGTTCATCCTTCTTAGCTTGATTTTGATAAAAATAAATGACTATTTTAAGAAGAAAGATCAAAGAAAAAATATTGAATAAAGTATCAAGTTTGTGTCAAGATTTGGATTTCAATGATATTGAATCATAGACAAAGGAAAAATGTCCAGATCAATGATTATAGACCTTAAATGCTTAAAGGAAAAGTTTAAATATCATTTTATGCATGTTTTCAAAATGACAAAAAAATGGTTTTTTTTTACTTAGAAATTTTTCTAAGTATAAGACAGGTTAATCAATTAAACTATGTGCTAATCAATTAACTCTATCTTGTCAATCGATTAACCATGTCTTTGTCTCAAGTGAAATTGCATTTTGTTTCATAAGGATAATCAATTAACCGTTCCAATTTTTCACTAAGGATAATCGATTACCCTCCCTTATCAATCGATTAACCAATTGGATTTTCACATAATTTATGAACATTATGGAATTAAGGAAACAATTAACATACGTAGCAAAGTGAGAATTTTGGAACCAATGCAACACCTCTTAATCTCTAATGATCATTGAACCCTTTCAAAACATTGTAAATGATCATGAATGTTTTACAACCATTACTTTTGATTTTCGATTTTCTAAGAGGCTCTTGGTTCATTAAAAATTGAAGGATTTTTCAAATTCAAAATAACCTTCTTCTTGAAGAATTTTGTCTGTTTTAAGTATCAATGAATATTTTTGATAGAGAAACATTTTCTGCAAAATTTTCATATCATATGTGAAAATATTTTCAGCATTTAAATGTATATATTGTATTCATTTGTTCATTTAAGGAGAAAATTGAAATTGTCAATATATAAAAAAAGTAGCAAAGTTGTTAAATTATCAAAGTCCATTACAAAGTCTGCTTATTACAAATTATCCGTCTATCTTTAATTTCTCACCAAGTGTGTGGTAATTCTTTATCTGTAAGAAAATATTGTACTTATTACATATTGTTGAAAATAGGAAATGTTGTTTTCTATTTTTTTTTGGAAAAGTTCTTTGAATCAAATTGATTCAAAGTCTACCATAGTTGTTGGTGTTTGGAAATCAAGGAAGTAGTGTGCTTCTTTGTTATTATTATTAGAAGATTGTAAGAGACGACTCAGTGGCAGGCTTGTACAAAGATCTGCCAATAGTGAAAATCTCTCATGGACTGTGAGGGGACTGAACTACTCTTATTTCGAAAAAGAAACCAAGATATATATCTATGTTTCTTTTTTACTACACTTTATTTTTTGTCAACTTTATCACATCTCTCTTAACTAGAAAATAAACCAGACACGTTGACTTCATTTCAAAACAATAAAAATAAATAAACCAGTAAAGTGCCACAAAATCCCGAAATTGCCATTAACTCTAAAATAGCATGATAATTTTTCAACTAAAAACAAGTTCACTTCATATAGTGAAAAATTTGGCCAAGAAAGGAAAATATTGTGGGTCAGATCCGCATCATAATCTTTTAGACGGCGTCCTAATCGAATATGACCTAAAAACTTATGAAAGACTTTGTTAGATCTGAGCCCTAATCAATAACAAAGCTTTCTTAATAGATTATTATATGAGTTTTCCCCATAATCGATTAGACCAGTGTCATAATCAACTAGATTGAAAATGTTTGGTTCACAACTTATTAACCAAGACTCATAACCGAATAAGCTTTGTTTTAAAAAATGTTTAACCCATTTTTAGAGTTTTATTAAAAGTGTTTTAAAAAAAAGGTGTTTAAAAAGTAATTTGAGTGTGTATGTGCATTTATCTTAGTACTTTGAGAGCTACACTTAATATTACAGATGTTCCTATAAAAGATAAGTAACCATACATAGTAAGGATCATTGGTGAACTTTTTGTAGTTAGCTTTGTTCTTTGTGAGGTTTTTTAGCTTTTGATTATCTTTGTGCATATCATCAAAAATATTATTACTTTTTGATTTGATTCACATTTATTTATTTTCTTAATCATGTTTACGATTTTCCTTTAATTCCTTTTATCATCAGCAAAATTAAGTGTGCATGTACAACACATAAAATCATATTCTCCCACTTTTTGATGATGACAACACATCTCTCAGGGAGGTGGTTAAAATAAGGAAGTTAAGATGAAAAAAGATTGGAATGATTGACTCCCCCATAACAAATAAAGAGAATATATTTCCTTTGAGGTTATACTTTTTACCCATTTGGCATTATCTAAAATTGGAAAAAATAGATAATAAAATAAACATCACATAAACCACAAATAAAAGGATAAAGGTGAAATAAGATGGAAACGGAAACTGCATAAATAAAGACAAAGGTGTTTTAAGATCCAAATATCAAACCCAATAACGCAAAGTCGAATGAAATTGTCCATCATATATAGTAACACACTTTAGACTTAAGGTACATTTTCTCATCTCAGAGTTACACTTAAATCATTTTGGGCTCTATAACTGACTTGGGTGTTAGAGTGCTAACCTTGTAGGTTCCCCCTATATTTTCGTATCAAATATCCACACCACCGTACCAGGAGTCCATCATCATGAATCAATCACAACTTTGGTTCTAGTACAAAATACTAGTGTTGTATATGGATATCAACTTCTAATTCCCGTAAAATTCCACGATCAGGTCTTAGTTAGTCCAAAATCCATACCGCAAATGAATCACAATATGAAAGAGGGATTCAACCTTAACCTCGTGCCAAGGAACTTCTTTAAACCTCCCGATCCAACATCGTCTCCGATTACTGTAATGAAGGTTATCGATAAGGAAATTCCATAACAATAATAATCTTCTAGCGCTTAGTCTCGTCATTTCGGAAAGATAAAATTAAGGAAGTTATAAACCAATGTTATCGTGATAGAGAACACGAGCCTCCGATACGAATTTGGAAATTCATTCCTATCATTGTGATAAGTCATGCCACACTAAAATACTCGAAATGGGGCAAAAGCTTAATTTATTTAAACCTATTTCAAGATAAACGTGAACGTAGATTTCGAGTGCGCGGGTCGAGGAAAGATGAAAAGTGAAAACTCTGTGCATCGAGCAAATCCGCAAACATTATAAGAAGGATGGTTTACCCTTCGAATATGTTTCTACTCTAAATGGTAAGGAACATGTAGATGTTCATTTAATTAACGACCAATTGGGGGGTAAAATTATCGGCAGACAAAGGAAATCGTCCCTGGATATCCCAACAAAAGAATGCATGTAAGGGAACGGTAAAGTAGCTACCAATAGATAATAGTCAAGTCGTACTATTAAAACATACAATGACTTGATAATGAAGCTGATATGTGCCTACAACCTAGGCCATATAAGGGGAATTAGGGAAAAGCTTATGCAATCCGTTAAGATGGTTGGGAAGAGCAGAAGCTCGAAGAAAGTTCTTTGGTCGTTATATTGGAAAAAATCCAAGCACAAAGACCTATACAAATCGGAACCTTAGAATTATCGAAGAAAATAACTTGAGTATCTTTCTTGAGGAAACTTAGTTTATTGTCACGACCCCTTTTGAAGGCAAAGTCGATTGACAAGGTAGAAAACACAAATCCTAACAAGACGCAAGGTAAGTGTTCTTAGAGGATCCTCAAAAATTGAATAAATAAATCTTTTATCTTACACAATAATTCCTTTATCTTTGTGAAATAGAATCCTACGAGACAAAGTGTGTTAATATGCAGATGGAGCACCCCCCCCCCCCCCCCTCTTAGAAGCTAGCCACTCCAAGAGCATATATAGTGGATCAAACGAGATGACCACCTCAAACTAGGGTAAAAACCTGGGGGCATGGACGAGAATCCCACCTTTTCCCATAAATGGTTCCCTGTGACGCTGAAAACTTATGTAACTTATTATCAATTGGGACGGGTAATAACAAAGCTTAGTGATTATGCTAGTTCCCATCAACTAGGAAGGATAAGGACAAAGCTTAGTGATTATGCTAGTTCCCATCAACTAGGAAGGATAAGGACAAAGCTTAGTGGTTATGCCTGTTCTCATCAACTAGGATGAGTTATGAAAAATCTTAATGAGTATGCCTATTCTCATCGATCGGGACGAGAAATGACAAAGCTCAAGAATTACGTTAGTTCCCACCAAAACTGATAATAATCTTGCCAATATAATGTGAAGCTATAAACAATGTTAAATAAAATACGGTGAGCTTAACATAACCGAATTGAAAGTGGTAAATAAATAAATAATGTTTGTCATACCCCAAAATTTACCCTCCTTTTTTTCTTCATTTTTTCATATCTCATTTGCATACATCAAATCATATCATGCATGACCATTGCATTTGGTCATGGAATTACAAGCATGGCCATATTGTGGTTTGTACCTTAACACTAGGGTTTCATTTTCTCTCTCTTGTAAACTGACCCTAACTTCATAGAGAGATGGTAATTGTATGTTCTTGTTATTCATGTAGGTAATCATGCTTCAAATCAAGGCAAAGTCAAGGTCTTTGATCAAGGGGAAATGCAAGTTTGTTCATGTTGATTCAAAAGGGGTTCATGTGTTGATTTCCATGCCATAACCCTCAATCTTTAAGCCATTATCCATATCACTCAATCCCTAATCAAGTTTTCATTAAGGGATGCTCACTCCATCATCATTATGGCTTAAAATGCAAGAAAACATCAAGTTGGCACGACGAGATGCAAGGTAGTTTGACCTAATTTGCAAGTATGTCATGCCTTTGGTCCAAACTTCATAACTTCTTCAATATTCATCCAAACGGAAAGCTACTTTGATCAAAATGTGTATTTTAGGATCCTCTACAACTTTGATTCAAGGTTCAAACATCAATTCATACATTTAAGACCTCATTTATGCAAAGGACCAAGTTGCCAAAATGGGCCAAAACCTTGCCATGACCCCTACTTTCCACCCTTGCCATTTTCAATCCAAGCACTCTTTTTATCCCATTCTTTTTAATTTTGTTAATAGTGTCTCAAAGATCATTTGGACCAAGTTTGGATCAAAATTCACGAGGGAATCAAAAGTTATGACATCATGAACATGGGACCTCAAAATGACCAAGCATGCTGCAAAGTGCTTGACTAATTGCCCAGACCAATTTTTACAGGTCACGACCTCAACTTCATAAGCTTACAACTTCCATGAAGTGATCATTTGGCTCAAAGAAAATTTGAAAATGCACTAGTGGGTTGGATTTGGCCTAAGCTTGAACACGATGACCTAAATTATGTTTTGGCCCATGACCTATAATGTTGAATCATGCACAAATCAACCTGGGACCACTTCTTATGCGTGCAAACCAATTACCCATGACCAAAAGCATCTGATGACAACTTGAAACAACTTGAGAAGCTCCAAAATCATGATTTTGGAACCAAAATTTTCCAAGTTAATTCATACGAATTCAGATCCATTTCACACGTATTTGCATCCCAACACATTACCTATCAATAGAGGAAGTTTTTTCCCTCATTTGCAAGCTTTGGAAGCCAATAAAACTCTACAACCCTTTAAGCCCAATACCCAAAATAACCAATCAATCTCTTTTTCGATTCAAGCTCTTTTCCTTCCATTTCTTTGCCCAAAATCTTTCATTGACGTCCTCTAAAGGTGTTTGAAGCATTGTCTTGGTCTGAATCCTTCTGTAACCTAGCTTCCGGATCCACCATTGTTGACTTTTGAAGCTTCATTCGAACAGGTAGATACGAGTTACAACCTGGAGCAAACAAGTTACCACACTTTTCGCCTTGTTCTACTGATCAAAATCCCTAACCTACTTGTCATTTATTTTCAGTATTCACCATTTAATTTTACTTTGAAGAACTAGGGTTCTTCGGGTTCTTGAGCAAATTCTCCCTGCTCCAAGAAAATCAATTGCTCTGATGCAGGGAGACATGAACGATGAGGTGTTTAACAACTAAATCTATGCTTGGTTCATGTTAAAAACACGAGTTTATGAAGTTGCAAAGTCACAAATCCGGAGGTTGAAGATGAAGTGCTTCGCGCGCTTCAGTGGGAAAATTTAAATCCTCAACCAATTAGAATGCGCCACATGACCTAGTCGTTGCATTCAATTTTTTATTTTTTATTTTTTATTTCACTTTATTCTCTTTTCTTCTAAAATTAATTATAAATAACTCCTTTAATACTTTTTTAAACCAATTTTTTCCATAATTCCATAAAAATATTTTCTACCTCATACCATTTTTTGAATTTTTTTTAAATCATTTTTGCATTTAATGCATATTTTCTTTTATTTTCCATTTAATATTATTTTTACATTTTTATTCTAATCATTTTTAAATATTTTTTATCCCAACTTTTGAGGTCAATTCACTCTTAATTTTGTTGACCTTCTACATTTTTCTTGGACTTTTATTTGATGTTTTGACTTTCTTTTGACATTTTCTCTTTTAATTTTATTTTATTAACCAATATTAAATCATTTTTAATTCATTGTATTTTTATTTTATTTTATCACTTGATGTTTTGAATTGAGTTTGATTAATTGGTTGATGAATTCTTCCCCATCTCAAATCGTTGATAGATGGACTTGAGGTTTATCAACCTTCTTTGATCTAAAACTATTGATAGATGATTGTGAATGATCTTCAATACTTTTCATCAATGATAGATTAACCCTCGATGCGCCTTATGTTTGAGTCCTTTGATTTGTGGATAGAATGATCCCTATGTGATTGACTTGATTCTCCCTTTCACTCTTTTTATCTTTATCCCTTTCTTTTTGCTTTAACCATTGTATGACATGTTGTATGAGATTAACTTTGTGTTAATTCTCTAACATGTCTGGCACATACATTGGTATTGACCGACCTCAGATATGTATGACTTCTACACAAGCCTACTTACGATTGCTTAACATAGCGTTAAATTTTCCTGACACAATTGACTAACCATTAACTCCTAACATTAAATTCTTGCTCTTTATATTATTTCCATTTAATTCTTGTCATTTAATTCAGTTCATTTAGTTTACATCATTTAATTTTATGTCATTTACTTAATGCATTTTAATTTTATGTCTCATTAATCATCATATCATTTCATACTCTATTCATCTTGCTATATTCATTTGTTGCTCTACCTTGTTGGATTGCTTGCTTGTTAATCTTAATGAATCAAAACATGATAAAGTGACTTGGACCTAATCTTAAGCTTGGGATTGATCTGGAGTGTTGAAGACCTTTTGGATTTTGGACTTTGACTAAGGATTTATTCCCTTTTCTTGACTTGGAGTGGCCTTGGCCCTGAGATCTTGTGGACATTTTGACTTGCCTTTGTTCTTATTAAGCTTTTAATCTTGTGTTGTTGATTCATCTACTTTATGCCTATTGCATTCATCTGATTAAGTTTTACACACTCTTACACACACATGGCTTTCTCTTGGGCTACCTAACAATGAGACATAAGATAGTACATTCTTCACCCACATGGCTTTCTCTTGGGCTACCTAACAATGAGGCCTTAGGCTAGTTTTGTATGATCATGTATCTTTGTTTGTTCTTCAATCCTTTCCTTTTATTTGGTTGGACCCAATTCACATTGGACCTACTAAATCCTTGCATCTATTACACTTCCCCCCTTTCCTTGTCAAGTGACCATAAGTTCCTTGGTCACTTGATGGGACTTGCCTCTGTCACCTTGGAGCTTCATTCTTCCAAAAAGTTCAAGACCCTCAGTGGAGTAAAACTTTCCTCAGCCAGGGTCGGCCCAATCATCTTGGAGGCCCCTTCTAATTTAAAAAATAGGCCCAAATTTAAAAAAAAATACAATTATAATAATTAAAAATATATATCAAAAATACAATTATGTATTAATCAAAAATAAATGTAATTATAATTATTTTGAGTTTTTATCAATTTTGTTTTTTGTATGTATTGAGTTTTTATCATAATATTTTTTTTTAATTATTGATTTTTTTAATAATATTTTATTTATTTGTATTAATATTTATGAAAAAAATTGAAAATTTTAAAATTTGGGGCCTTCTAAAATGTGGGGCTCTGTGTTGTAGCACATGCTGCACTTGCATAGGACCGACCCTGTCCTCAATAGTCAGTCATCTGACTCATCCCCACAAGCACCTTTGGAGACCTATTTCAACAACTTGTTAGACATTGACTAGAATTTCATGCCATGAGCCTTAAGCAATAGTAAATATTGAGAGGGGATCTTTCCTACCATTTTCTAGAGTATCTCTGTGCATAGGATGTAAACCCTAGTTGCTCAGAGAATTTGTTTCTATTCATAGACTTTAGTGTAATTCTAGACAAATCATTGTCAAGTCTACACCTAGCTGTAGCGGTAAATTCATGATCATTAAGCTATGGATAAACTTAACGTCAATAAAACCAGAGTCCTCACCGCGCTTTTATTGTTTCCAAAGAAAAAGGGAAAAGTACGAACATAACCCAAAGATGATAAGTTTTCAAATCAAAACTAATAAAATGCCATAGATTACAGATAAGGGGTTGGTTACATAGAGGGAAGGTGTTGGCACCCAAAGTGTCCTAGGTACTCCTAGGGAGCCCTTTTTATGTGTGTATGTGTTTTTGGTATAAAAGATGTTTGCAATAAATAAAGTGTGAGGATGAGAAGAGAACTCATTAATTATATTTTTGTGTTTGACAATACCTTCGGACTTGTGCCTACGTACCAACATAAAAATAAGGGATCAAAACCTCATAGTTCGTGGTAATAATTTTAAAGTGAGTGGATTGCTTTTAATCAAAATTTGAGTTTAAAAGAGGCACAAAGGGCCCAAAGGTTTGAATGAGTGTTAGTTCTTTTTGTCTTTTGAAATTTTAAGTCAAGATGGTTAGATTCATTTACAAGTTTGATTTAAAAAAAGAGTTTTAGAAATGCAATGGCTTAAGGCCAAAGTTTCTAATTTGCAATAAAGTATAAGTTTAGAAATTCCAAGCAAAGAAGGCTTTTGAAAAGGGGGAGAGATTTTGAAATTTAAGAAAATGGGAGGAGATGGAGAGACTAATCCTAGGCAAAAACTTAAAAGTTAAGAGTTAAAAAGATCTGACCAATGGGATGCAATCCAATAGACAAGAATGTCATATAGAATCCCACTTCTTCCTTTGGACTTTAAATCAAGCAATATCAATAAGCAAGTAGCAATATGAAGAGAAAGGCATCAAATAAAGATAGCCACATCCAAGCAAGCAACTTCACGGTCTTTTTCTTAATCTTCCATGTATCAAATGACATACTCCTTGATTGGCTCAGAATAAGGCATTATCCACAGGTTCAAGATAACATTTACATCAATACCATGTAGCTGATGAATTCATGTGGATCCCAATGCTTGCATCAGATGGAAGCTCAACTCCCAATAACTTGGTTTCAGAAATGTTGGCATTGGCCAAGTCCTTTTGCATAGGGAATGTGTCCTAACTCTAAGTCCAAAGTTTAGATCAAATCCAACAGTCCACACAAACATTTTTTTAGGGTTTTTGTTGTTTATTAAGTATTTTAAGGTCCTAAGACCACAAACACAAACAAGATACACAAACAACTATATACAACTACAATATATGGCTCAAGTGAGCAAAGTGAAAATGACATAAACATAAACAAGTTAAATGATATGTAAATGACAAATGAAATGGTAAATGACTTGAATTTAAATTGCATAAAGTAAATTACTTGAAAATAAAAATCAAGATTAAATAAAAGTTAGTCAAATGTTAGTTAATTAGATGTTAGTGGTGTTTTGCTTTTCAATTGATTAAGTCATTCTTTGGAGAACACTCAACCCTCTATTCACAAGCATGGATCCTTGAACCAAGACATCTTCCAAAGGAAGGAAAAAAGGCCAAGTTTCCATACAATACCATGAAATGGGAGAGACTTACAATCTCACTTACTAGAATGCTATGCTTTTGGATCAAAATTTAGCGCTATGTTAAGCAATCGTAATTGGACTTATGTAGAAATCACAACTATCTGAGGCCGGGTAATAAAATTTTGGTGTTAATGCACGTTAGAGATATGGTATAATGAACCATACTCCTAAAGCATACCACGCACAAAAAGAAAATGATCAAAGGATGGATCTAATCTCATCCATACTTGTATTGGTTCATCTAACACAGTTATTGATGAACCAATTAGCCTTAGGATATTGAGACTTCATTGGTCAACAAAAGGGATGAGATAGAATGAGATTGAAGATAAAGAGAGAGGGGAGATGAGATCACACAAATTGGTCATGGGAGGACTTTTATCAAATTAAAATCACTCATTCA
Source organism: Lathyrus oleraceus (assembly GCF_024323335.1). Taxonomy (NCBI): domain Eukaryota; kingdom Viridiplantae; phylum Streptophyta; class Magnoliopsida; order Fabales; family Fabaceae; genus Lathyrus; species Lathyrus oleraceus. Next base: position 357,873,546 of record NC_066584.1, on the reverse strand, counting down.
TTTTGGGAGATGAAATGTACATTTCATCAATCCCCTAAATCCAATGATTTTAATCCAACAAAAGTCAAATCAACCTTGACTAAGGCCCAAACACATAGTCAAACTTCACAAGTAAAAAAAAATGGCTCAACATAATTTCTAACACAATTAAACAATTAAAAATCAAATAAAAATGCATTTAAATTGAATTATGTTTGGTGAAAAATCTAAAACCTCTTCAAAACACCAAATAAATGGCCAAGAGATTTATCCTAGGTCAAACAAGGTCAAAGGATCTTAGACAAAAAAATTCATTATTTTTTGAAAGTCAGAAGTATTTTTAAACAATTAAAAATATGCACAAAAACAATTAAATCATGAAAAATATCAAAGTTAATCCAAAAATAATTTTAATTCAGAAAATGAAAGAGGAAAATATTTGAAAATTTCTGGTGAAAGTCCCATATTTTTTGGATTAAAAATGAAATTAATATGAATTAATTAAAATAAAAGGATGAAATGAAAAATCATAAAATAAAATATAAATAAAAAAAACAAGGGCCATCAGATCTCCCTCATTAATTGAGGTGGCAGATCTGATGGCCAAGCGTGCGGTTTCCACCAATGCCTCAGTCAACTATGCCACACGCGTGGTGATCAAATTGGATGGATGAGATTAAAACGTGAGAACCAAACCAGATGACCTGGATTGTTCCAGCACACCACCGGAGCCCTAGCTCCGATCATCTTCTCCGGAGAGGACCACCGGACTGGTCCAACCAAAACCTTATGAAAAATGAAAAGTGAATACACTAATTTGAAGGAAAACTGCTCAGGGATTTGAATTTTGAGGATCATGAACTGAGTTACTTCAATTTGACCTCAAAGCAATTTAATCTTCTTGCTACATTGGTTGCACTTCAGACAACCAAAAATCACAAAGAATGATGAAGAATTGAGAGAGAATCGAAGAGATGAAGTTTCTGAAAAATCACCTTCGAGTTGATCCAATTCCCCTTGATATTGATCTGGATTTGATTGCTTTTTCTTCCTCTTGCTTACAAAATCCAATTGAGATGAAAAGGGAAGTGAATTTCTGGAGTTTGAACTTCCAAATAGAAGATGAAGTTCAAGCTCGATTTCAAGAGAAATCTTCAGAAATTCTATGGCAGTGGGGGTTTGAATCAGTCTAGCAAAGCTTGGGAAAGGTGTTGATGTTGATTCTAAAGTCTTGAGCTTGTTTAAATAGGCAATGCATTTGATTTTTGCACCACTTGAATTTTGGTCAAATTTGGAAACCTTCTTGCATGAGCAATGGTTTGGGGCCTAAGGAATGATGTAATCCAATTCCAATTCGTGTGCAAAGTGTACTGAATTCATCATGCCGAAGCATGCAAAGAAGAATGATCATTTGAGCTCAAAACTTGCCAAAACACTTCCCACAATGGAGCCATGTGCATGTCCTTCAATTTTGATCCAAATGAGATGATCTTAGACTTTTTGGAAAGGTGAGATCAAGGGGAAAAACTTTCATGTTGAACACCTTTTCATTTTAAGCTTAGATCATGATGAATTTTGAGGTGGAAGTTTGGGGAATCAAACATATTTGAAAATTTTCTAAGTCCCAAGTCAAATGTTCACTTCTTCCACCTTGAATAACTTTTTCTATGGACTTCAAATGAGAAACACTCCTTCATAAAAGTTGTAGATATTTCAAACCTCTTCAACTTTTTCACAAAATTGACCTCATTTGGATTTGGCATGAAGGAGTTATGCATTTTAGAAGTTGAGGAAAATCACTTGTTCAATGGTATTGGCCCAAAATGACCTATAATGTTTCCTCTTGTCACATGCATTTCAAGTTGAATTTTAACTTCCTCCAAACATAAAAGTTTAAGTAGAAATCTTGAATTTGATTATGCAATTTGAATGGATTTCATATCATAAAAATTGAGCAAGTTATGGTCTTGGGAATTTGACCTTCAAACTAGAGTTCAGACAAAATGACCTATAATCTTTCATCATAAAACATGACTTTAAAAAGAAAAATAGCTCTTGACTTCAACATGAAAGTTGTTTAGAATTTAATTTTGAGTAAAGTTTCTCTTGGAATCATTTTCATATGACAAAAAATGTAGGAGATAGGGTATAGGGAACCCTAGTTTTGACTAGTTGACTTTCTCTGGCCAACCACCATGAACTATCTTGCTAGCTTGACGTTCTCTTGACTTTTAGGACTCATGGAGGATCGTATATGTGTAAGATGATGTAATGTCAAGTATCCCTTGAAATATTTGATCAATTGTTGAAGAAACTTGTTGAAGAAGTCACACAAGATACCTAGATAAATTAGGGTTTCCAAGGCAAAGAAACTCCAAACTCTTGATGATTTCTTGATCAAGATAACATGTGAAGATCATGGGGGTCCATATATGATACTTAGAGTCAATATAAACCACTTATTGATTACACTCCTTGCAATGAGGGTATTAAACCCTAGATATGAGTTTGATGGGGCATAGGTGAGCATACACACTACCTACAAAAGCAACAAACTATACATTGACATATTTTTGGTATTTTGGTTAGTAAACAAAGAAAAATGAAGTATGATACAATCAAATGTGCTTGGTGATCTCTCCCAATGCAAACCCAATGGATGAGGGGTAAGGAGGATGCCAATGTGTGATCCCAATGCCAATGAATATGATGAGATAGCATGAGGGATCTTAGGGTAAAAATTGGGGTCTTACAGCTGCCCCTATTTAAGGACGTTCTAGCTGAGGAGGTGAAGGTTAAAATCTTCGTATCGACTCAGTAGAATGGACTTAAATAACAACATAGAAGCAAATTTTGGTCCTTAAGAGACCTCATGATGCATATGATATGAAATGTTAAAAGTAATCTCTATGGGGAAAATGTTGCCACAAAAGAAAAGAATCAGGAGAGACTGAGAGTCTGCAGGAGAATAATGCATTCCCTAAGGAAAACTCACTAGGGAGACAGAGACTCTGGGGGATAAAAAGTTATGCGTAGGCCAGGCTACGATTTAAAACTGTTGGGGGACACGAGGGATTCCATGAAAATAAATCAATGGAAAGACTCGTCCGAGGATAAAGGAAAAATCTGCAGGGGGAAACAGGTAAATCAGGACAAAACTGAAATACTTGATCCAAACAGGGGACGACGATTTCACTTAGGAAATACGCACTCAAACTCAACTGGGGAAGAAATGAACTTCAACACAGGAGTACCAGAAATATATCATCTATTACCGGTTACTAGGTAAGAAGATAACATAATCTGACTGAGAGGACATCCGTTACCGGTTAGGGTAAACATATCAAGGATGACTCGCTGAGGGCAACAGGAGATGTATTCATTACCAGTTACTGGGTAAGAATAGTCTGCTGGGGAAAAGCCAAATAGGATTTACAACTACCGGTTACTGGGCAGAAGACTGAAAAAGAGAGAATATTCGTCACTGGTTAAAGTGAATATATCAAGGATAAACTCAAAGGGAAGAATATCTGTCATCGGTTAAGATGAACATATCAAGGATAGACTGACGGGGAAAAGTAGGAATTACATCTATCAGTTACTGGATAGAATATCTAAAGAGAGAATATCTGTGACCAGTTAGGATGAACATATCAAGGATAGACTATGAGGGAATAAGTAGGAATTACATCTATCAGTTACTGGATAAAATATCGAAAAGAGAATATTTGTCATAGGTTAGGATAAACATATCAAGGATAGACTCCACAAGGGAAAGTAGTATTTACAACTACCGGTTACTGGGCAGAAGACCGCAAAAGGGAGGAAACCCGTCATCGATTAGGATGAACATATCAAGGATTAACCTTCTAGCGAATCAAATAGGGATTACAACTACCTTTTTACTGGGTGGAAAACCAAAAAAGGGAGAATATCCATCATCGGTTAAGATGAACAAATCAAGGATAGACTACCTGGGGAAACGTAAAACGAATTCGCTGGGAAAACAAGAGGAAGTAGATTACTATTAGCGGGTATTGGGTAAAAGTAAGGTACTCGCAAATCGAGAAGAATATTACCAGTTACTGGGTAATATACTTTCAGGGGACCAAAAGCATCGATCTAGGTAAGAGCTAGAAAGAAACGGTCAATCAAAGACTCGACCCGGTGAGGATATAATTCAAGGGGAGCGATTCCATCCAGATAATCGACTAGGGAGGAAACTAAAATAATAATCATCCACGAGGAAATAACTTGGTGGGGAATGAGAAAGGTTAAATTCTTTCTGCTTAGGGGGTTGATATTCTACAATTGAGGGAGGACAGACACACCAAATCTGTGTGGGGAAATGATATCACCATAGCAGAGGATCAGAAAAATAATGAATCACAATGTGTCATAATAACACAATAATGAAATTTATGAATTAATATGTATATGTATATGTATATGTATATGATTGAGGATTATGCTGACAAAGATAATCACGAAGGATACAAATGTCAATGGTACGAATCATTGATACAACACTCGGCTAATCTCGATAGGATAGAGGCATCAACTGGAGAAAAAGAGTTGGGGATGGACATAAACCATCCATCTCAAAGGCTTGACCCTGGCTGGGGAAAGCAAGAGGATCTGCTGAGGATTCGAACCATCAACCCTGCGAGGAATTTCAGGTCAACACCATACCAAATGGGAGACAACCTTGCAGTGGATCAAAAATACTGCTCAAGAATCAGTGCTAACGGGGAAAAGGGATAACTCTGTTGGCGATCTGAAGGGAAACAAAAATCCGTACGGAGTCCATGCAAATCGTTGAGAATACGCACCTACAAATCAGTTGGGGAAGTGATCACAAAACTCAGCTGGGGAAATGATCTCAAACTCAGCTGGGGAAACGATCTCGAACTCAGCTGGGGAAACCAACTTGCTGAGCTAACTGCTTGGGGAAGACCAACAATGCTTCGCATTTTAGGACTTACCTATCTTCGAACTACTGTTGATATTCCTTAATGTAAATCGATTGCTCCTTTTAAAGTAATTACTTTTATCATTTTAAGAAATACGATTTTTATTGATTTTTTAAATTCAATTTCAAAATGATCATCATAAAATTTAACTCTATTTGGCTGAAAGATAAATAAGAGTAGAAACAAATGGATAAAGCTCAACTTTATTTAATAGAATGGTAGTTTGTAAATGAGAGGACTCCATAGATCTTTACAAAAGTTGAAAAATGGTAATTTACATGGAAAAGGGCTACATTGAATACAATGATCACTACTCCTTCTACCATCTTCAATATCCACTGTGTTCTTGGCTTCGGTTGAGGATGACGAATCAGAGTTGACTGACTTGCTCAAGAATGTCTTCAAGACTGAAGATCAACCGAATGTAGTTACTTGCCATAATCCCTAATTTTTGTATAAATTTATCCAATGTGAGATACTCAATCTATCGGAATAAAATTTTCTGTTTTATGCCTCTAACTTTTGTTTGGATCGCCCTTTCGGGTTTTCGATCCACCGAGACACTCATTTTTCCCTAAGCCGCCCTTTCGGGTTTTCAACTTGGCGAGTTGTTCTTTTATTTTTTTAGGCGAAATATTTCTTGACTGCATCGGCATTCACAGGATGAGTGAACTCTTCACCATCCATAGTTGTAAGAATCAAAGCACCGCCTGAAAAGGATCTCTTGACAACATATGGGCCTTCATAATTAGGAGTCCATTTGCCCCTAGCATATGGTTTAAAAGATAGAATCTTCTTTTGCACAAGGTCACCTTCTCGGAACACACGAGGCATGACCTTCTTATCAAAATCTTTCTTCATTCTCTGCTGGTATAACTGAACATGACACATGGCAGTCAACCTTTTCTCGTCAATCAAATTCAACTGGTCATATCTGGTCTGACACCATTCAACCTCTGTTAACTTAGCTTCCATCAAAACACGCAATGATGGGATCTCAACCTCTACAGGGAGCACAACTTCCATACCAAAAACAAGTGAAAAAGGGGTTGCCCCTGTTGAAGTGCGGACGGATGTACGGTACCCATGCAAAGCAAATGGGAGCATCACATGCCAATCTTTATATGTCATAACCATCTTCTGAATAATCTTCTTGATGTTCTTATTTGCAGCTTCAACAGCCCCATTCATCTTAGGTCTGTAGGGAGAAGAATTATGATGTGCAATTTTGAAGTCTTTGCAAAGAGCTTCCACCATATTACTGTTCAAGTTAGATCTATTATCAGTAATGATTTTACTTGGCACACCATACCGGCATATAATCTGATTCTTGATAAACCTCACAACAACTTGCTTGGTTACATTCGCATACGATACCGCTTCAACCCACTTTGTGAAGTAGTCAATAGCCACTAGAATGAAATGATGTCCATTCGAAGCTTTAGGATCAATCATGCCAGTCATATCAATTCCCCACATGGAGAAGGGCCATGGAGAGGAAATGACATTCAACAGTTTCAGAGGAATATGAATCTTATCTGCATAAATTTGGCACTTGTGACATTTCTTCACAAACTTGCAACAATCAGATTCCATTGTTAACCAATAGTAACCTGCTCTCAACATCTTCTTAGCCATAGCATGTCCATTGGAATGGGTACCAAAGGAACCTTCATGGACTTCAGTTATTAATAAGTCTGCTTCATGTCTATCCATGCATCTGAGCAGAACCATATCGAAGTTTCTCTTGTACAACACATCACCATTCAGGTAGGAGTTGTCGGCTAATCTTCTCAAAGTCTTTTTATCTTTCAAAGATGGCCCAGACGGGTAAATCTGACTTTGGAGAAAACATTTGATATCGAAATACCACAGCTTCTCATCTTTGACCTCTTCAAGAGAAAACACACGAGCTGGCCTATCAAGACGCATCACAGTCGAATTAGGAACTTCATTCCAAAATTTTACCATAATCATTGAAGCCAATGTTGCAAAAGCATCTGCCATCCGGTTTTCATCTCGAGGGATATGATGAAATTCAACCTTTGTAAGAAAGTTGAAATCCTCCTCACATAATCTCTATATGGTATCAAACCGGGTTGATTCGTCTCCCATTCACCTTTGATTTGATTCACAACCAAAGTTGAATCTCCATAGACGTCAAGATACTTGATTCTGAGATCAATGGCCTCTTCAAGCCCTATAATGCAAGCTTCATACTTAGCCATGTTGTTTGTACACTTGAAAGTCAATCTAGCTGTAAATGGAAAATGAGTGCCTTAAGGAGTAATAATCACTGCCCCAATGCCATTACCATATTTATTAACAACTCCATCAAATACCATGCCCCAACAGGAACCAGGTTTTGGCCCTTCTTCAAGCAATGGTTCATCACAATCTTTCATTTCCAAGTACAAGATCTCTTCGTCAGGAAAATCATACTGTACTAACTGATAATCTTGAATTGGTTGGTGAGCCAAATGGTCAGCCAAGACACTACCTTTAATCGCTTTCTGAGATCGGTATTCAATATCATACTCGGATAACAACATCTGCCAACGGGTAATCCTCCCAGTTATAGTAGGATTCTCAAATATGTACTCGATTGGATCCATTTTGGATATCAACCAAGTAGTATGATTCAACGTATACTGACGCAGGCGCTTGGCAGCCCACGCTAATGCATAATAAGTCTTTTCAAGCATAGAATATCGAGTCTCACGGTCGGTGAACTTCTTATTGAGGTAGTAAATTGCATACTCTTTCTTTCCAGTTTCGTCTTGCTGACCAAGAACACAACCCATACTCTCTTTAAGCATAGTCAAATACATGATCAAAGGTCTTCCTTCCACAGGAGGAGACAAAATTGGAGGCTCTAGCAGATACTCTTTGATACTGTCAAAAGCTTTCTAGCAATCTTCGGTCCAATCACAAGATTGATCTTTTCGAAGAAGCTTGAATATAGGTGCACACGTGACAGTCATATGCAAAATTAATCTTGAGATATAGTTCAAGCGGCTGAGAAAACCTCTTGCTTGTTTCTCAGTTTTGGGCATAGGCATTTCTTGTATTGCTTTGACCTTGGCAGGACCAACTTTAATACCCTTCTCGCTGACAATAAAGCCCAACAACTGACCAGAATGAACACCAAATGTACACTTGTTGGGATTCAAGCGGAGTTTGTACTTCCTCAAATGTTGGAATAGCTTCAACAAATGTTCAACATGTTCTTCTTCATCACTTGATTTGGCAATCGTATCATCAACATAAACTTTGATCTCTTGATGCATCATATCATGAAAAAGAGTGGTCATTGCTCTCTGGTATGTCGCACCAGCATTCTTTAAACTGAAAGGCATCACTCTATAACAGAATTTTCCCCAGGGTGGAATCAATGTAGTCTTCTCCATATCCTCGAGTGCCATCTTGATCTGATTGTAACTCGAAAATCCGTCCGTAAACGAAAAGACTTTGAATTTAGTTGTATTGTCTACCAACATATCAATGCGTGGCAGGGGAAATCATCTTTAGGACTAGCTTTGTTCAAATCTTTATAATCAACACACATACAGACTTTTCCATCCTTCTTCGGAACAGGCACAATATTGGCCACCCATTGTGGATACTCAGCGGTGACAAGGAAACCAACATCAATCTGCTTTTGCATTTCTTCTTTGATCTTTACTGCCATATCAGGATGATTCCTCCTCAACTTCTACTTGACTGGCGGGCATTCTGGCTTCAATGGCAATCTATGCTCCACAATCTCAGAATCCAAACCAGGCATGTCTTGATAGGACCAAGCAAACACATCTGAATACTCTCGGAGAAGATCAATTAACCTCTTCTTAACCTCTGAATACAACTGAGACCCAATCTTGACTTCCTTCACATCATCTTCGGAACCCAAGTTGACTTGACTCCCCAGCAGAGTCGCCACTTAATTCCTGTACCGGTAAATTCATGATCATTAAGCTATGGATAAACTTAACGTCAATAAAACCAGAGTCGCCACCGTGCTTTTATTGTTTCCAAATAAAAAGGGAAAACTACGAACAAAACCCAAAGATGAGAAGTTTTCAAATCAAAACTAATAAAATGCCAGAGATTACAGGTAAGGGGGTTGGTTATACAGAGGGAAGGTGTTAGCACCCAAAGTGTTCTAGGTACTTCTAGGGAGCCCTTTTTTATGTGTGTATGTGTTTTTGGTATAAAAGATGTTTGCAATAAATAGAGTGTGGGGGTGAGAAGATAATTCATTAATTATATTTTTGTGTTTGACAAGACCTTTAGACTTGTGCCTACGTGCCAACATAAAAATGAGGGATCAAAACCTCGTAGTTCGTGGTAACAATTTCAAAGTGAGGGGATTGCTTTTAATCAAAATTTGAGTTTAAAAGAGGCACAAAGGGTCCAAAGGTTTGAATGAGTGTTAGTTCTTTTTGTCTTTTGAAATTTTAAGTCAAGATGGTTAGATTCATTTACAAGTTTGATTTAAAAAAAGAGTTTTAAAAATGCAATGGCTTAAGGCCAAAGTTTCTAATTTGCAATAAAGTATACGTTTAGAAATTCCAAGCAAAGAAGGTTTTTGAAAAGGGGGAGAGATTTTGAAATTTAAGAAAATGGGAAGAGATAAAGAGACTAATCCTAAGCAAAAACTTAAAAGTTAAGAGTTGAAAAGATCTGACCAACGGGATGCAATCCAATAGACAAGAATGTCATATAGAAACCCACTTTTTCGTTTAGACTTTAAATCAAGCAATATCAATATGCAAGTAGAAATATGAAGAGCAAGGCATCAAATAAATATAGCCACATCCAAGCAAGCAACTTCACGGTCTTTTTCTTAATCTTTCATGTATCAGATGACATACTCCTTGATTGGCTCAGAATAAGGCATTAGCCACAGGTTCAAAATAACATTTACATCATGACCATGTAGCAGATGAATTCATGTGGATCCCAATGCTTGCATCAAATGGAAGCTCAACTCACAATAATTTGGTTTTAGAAATGTTGGCATTGTCCAAGTCCTTTTGCCTAGGGAGTGTTGCCTAACTCTAAGTCCAAAGCTCAGATCAAATCCAACAGTCCACACAAACATATTTTAGGGTTTTTGTTGTTTATTAAGTATTTTAAGGTCCTAAGACCACAAACACAAACAAGATACACAAACAACTATATACAACTACAATATATGGCTCAAGTGAGGAAAGTGAAAATGACATAAACATAAACAAGTTAAATGATATATAAATGACAAATGAAATGGTAAATAACTTGAATTTAAGTTGCATAAAGTAAATGACTTGAAAATAAAAAGCAAGATTAAATCAAAGGTATTCAAATGTTAGTTGATTAGATGTTAGTGGTGTTTTGCTTTTCAATTGATTAAGTCATTCTTTGGAGAACACTCAACCCTCTATTCATAAGCATGGATCCTTGAACCAAGACATCGTCCAAAGGAAGGAAAAAAGGCCATGTTTCCACACAATACCATGAAAGGGGGGAGACTTACAATCTCACTTACTAGAATGCTATGCTTTTGGGTCAAAATTTAGCGCTATGTTAAGTAATCATAATTGGACTTATGTAGAAATCACAACTATCTAAGGCCGGGCAATAAATTTTTGGTGTTAATGCATGTTAGAGATATGGTATAATGAACCATACTCCTAAAACATACCACACACAAAAAGAAAGAGATCAAAGGATGGACGTAATCTCATACATACTTGTATTGGTTCATATAACACAAAGTTATTGATGAACCAATTAGCCTTAGGATATTGAGACTTCATCGGTCAATAGAAGGGATGGGATAGAATAAGATTGAAGATGAGGAGGGAGGGGAGATGAGATCACACAAATTGGTCATGGGAGGACTTTTATCAAATTAAAATCATTCATTCATATTAGGAGATGAAATGTACATTTCATCAATCCCCTAAATCCAATGATTTTAATCCAATAAAATACAAATCAACCTTGACAAAGACCCAAACATAAAGTCAAACTTCACAAGTAAAATAAAATGGCTCAACATAATTTCTAACACAATTAAACAATTAAAAATCCAATAAAAATGCATTTAAATTGAATTATGTTTGGTCAAAAACCTAAAACCTCTTCAAAACACCAAATAAATGGCCAAGAGATTTATCCTAGGTCAAACAAGCTCAAAGGACCTTAGACAAAAAATTTCATTATTTTTTGAAAGTCAGAAGTATTTTTAAACAATTAAAAATATATACAAAAACAATCTTGCTAGCTTGACATTATCTTGACTTTTGGGACTCATGGAGGATCATATATGTGTAAGATGATGTAATATGAAGTATCCCTTGAAATATTTGATCAATTGTTGAAGAAACTTGTTGAAGAAGTCACACAAGATACCCAGATGAATTAGGGTTTCCAAGGCAAACAAACTCCAAACTCTTGATGATTTCTTGATCAAGATAACATGTGAAGATCATGAGGGTCCATATATGATACTTAGAGTCAATGTGAACCACTTCTTGATTACACTCCTTGCACTGAGGGTCTTAAACCCTAGATATGAGCTTGATGAAGCATAGGTGAGCATACACACTACCTACAAAAGCAATAAACTATACGTTGACATATTTTTGGTATTTTGGTTAGTAAACAAAGAAAAATGAAGTATGATACAATCAAATGTGCTTGGTGATCTCTCCCAATGCAAACCCAATGGATGATGGGTAAGGAGGATGCCAAGGTGTAATCCCAATGTTAATGCATATGATGAGATAGCATAAGGGATCTTAGGGTCAAAATTGAGGTCTTACACTAGCCTTTGTGGCTCCTATTTTCAGATCCTTTTGGTTTAAACACCGTTGCAATTTCCTTATCTCTTAGGATACACCTTCATGTTCATTCACCTTTCTTGGTTTGGACACCACTCTCCTTACCATATCAGTCCTTGTGCCATGGTAAGCTCCTTATCATGTGAGTCTCGTGCTTTAATAAGTTCCTGCTTTCTTCATTACCATATCAGTTCCAGTGCTTTGGTAAGACCCATGTCATGTTAGACCCAATGCTTTGACAGACTCATGTTTTCTTCATTACCATATTAGTTATAGTTCTTTGGTAAGATTGTTGTCATGTCATACCCAGTGCTTTGATAGGTTCCTGTTTTCCTTATTACCATATCAATTACAGTGCTTTGATAAGACCCTTGTCATATGAGTCTCCGACTTTGACAAGTTTTCCTTTCTGTTGGTTTAAACACCATTGTAATTTCCTTTCCTTTTTAGAGTAACACCTTTTTGGTTAACCCCTTTCCTTTCCTTTTGGTTTAAACACCACCCCCAATCATATATTTTTCTCAGTCTTTGTCCTTCGAACTACGGAGATTTGACTTCTTTATTGCACTACAAGGATACGTAGGCACGAGGATACGAATCCTTGGCGAGCACCTTTCTCCATCCTTCTTTCCTCTTCCCCCTTTTCATTCTTTGTTCTCCGAACTACGAGGCTCTGACTTTCTCCTTGCACCATGAGAATACGTAGGCATGAGGGCCACAATCCTCCTCGAGCACCCATTTTTTTAACCTTTTTTGTTTGTTTTGCAGGTACATGAAGTTTATAACACCCATCCAATCAAGAGCATTCAAGAAGGTTCCCATGGAGTACCATGGATGTGAGGGGTACTAATACCTTTCCCTCGCATAACGGATTCCCTTACCCGTTTCTCTGTTTCTTTTCCCTTGGGTTTTCTCTATGTTTTCCCTTCCCTATCTCTTGGGATAAATAAAGTTCAGTGGCGACTTTGTTGTACCTTCGAGCGTGTGATGCGTTCGTTGGGAATATTTAAGCTAGCTTTAGCTGGCCACTCTGTTGGGGACAACCTAGTTGCTACAAGGAGTCAAGCCTAGTTTTGTTTATTCCTCATTTTCTTGGGTGTTTAATTTTGTGTTTGCCTACTTTTTATCTTTTATGTTTGTTTATTGCAATTATCTTTATTGCTTTAAATTTCCATTTTGCTAACCATGTTCTGGATATTATTGTTGTACTCTGTGTGGATTGGGGTTGATGTTCCATGAGAGAAGCTATGCACCCGAGCTCGATTATAAACACAGGATAGTATCGTGACTATATTCGTGGAGACCTACTTGGAGTTATTCCTTGTTTATGGTTGATATGAGACGTCACACCTAGAGTAGATCCTTTTGCAAGCATCATTGTCCGACGAGTCATTCATTTCAGACAGTGGTTTCTCAATGGGGTCCATGACTTTAGGGACCTTTTTAGGGTTACCTTTGAAGACTAGTGCACACTTGTGAGTGGGATACTGGGTTCTTTTGCAGGAAACCAAGACCCTACATACCTTTGTTCTCGTTCAATGTTAGACTTTTGAACCTATGCAGAGTCGTACTTACCGTTTATCCAGAACATGTGGAACTTGTGAGTCCATGATGCTTGCATTACCATTACATAATATTTAAATTAATTTTTAGTATGTTCATTTTCAGGAGACCATCAATGTGTCATTTGAGATAGTTCATTCAATTATGGAGAAATATGACCTAAGGAATACATATCAGTGCAAACTCAGAGAGTCCAAGTTTAATGAGCTTAAGAAGATTGGTTCCTTATTGGTGGGTGAGTAGAAAGATATCTTCAAAAGGGATTATGGTAATCTGTTGGATGTCCTGATGAATAAGGCGAATCCTTACTTTTACGCAGTTCTATGATCCCACGTTGCATTATTTCACGTTTCAATATTTTCTCTTAGCTCCTACTCTAGAGGAGTTTTCTCATGTTGTCCATATCTCGATTAGAGATCAGGTTCCTTATATGGGTTCTGTAGAATTTCCATAGGTTGCTTTGTTGGCTCAAGCTCTTCATCTCGAAAAGAATCTGGTTGAATCTAATCTTCATACAAAAGGAAACACCAGAGGTTTTACTTCGAAGTTCCTTTTTGAGAATGTCACTTTGTTTTCTAGTAGTGGAAGTTGGGATGCTTTCTCTGCTGTTTTTGCACTCCTCATTTATGGGTTGGTACTCTTTCTAAACATTGAGAGGTTCGTTGATAAAATTGTTGTTACTATTTTCATCTCTAAAAATCCAGTGCAGGATCTTAGTTTATGTGTTCTTTTCTTTTCATTGGAGAAACCAGAAAGGGGGGGGGGGGCGATTCATTGTTGCATTCCTTTGCTTTACAAGTGGATTTTGACTCAGTTTTCAAGAAGGGGACCTTTTGTAGACAACATTGTGTAGCGGTAAATTTTTTGAGATTAAGTTATTGATTAACTTAACTCATAAAGCAAGAGTCATCACCGCGCTTTTATTATATCCAAAGGAAAGGGAAAAAGTACGAATAAAACCCAAATAAGTTTTAAAACAAAAACTGATAAGAAGAGATAAGGATTTGGGGTTTGGTTATGCAAAAGGAATGTATTATCACCCTAAACATCCATGGTACTCCATGGGAACCGCTTTGAAAAAATGAATATTTTAGTTTGAAAAAGGTGTTATTTGCAAAAAGATTGGAGAGATGGGAAAAGAAATATTTTTTCAATTTTTATGTTTGACAAGACTTTTGGAGTCTCATGCCTACGTATCAAGAAAGTGTAATGGATGATCAAAACCTCGTAATTTATGGTAAAAGTAACAAAAGATGTTTTTTTTATTCATTTTTGATGAAAAGACATTTTGTCATTTTAAGGAGAATACTCAACTAGTCACTCATAAGTATGAGAACTTTGCATCATCATGAGAAGGGCTCCAACTTGAATAAGGATCCACCAGTATGTCACTAGCTCCCACAAATGGAAAAGAATTATCATCAATGCTATGGGGATAGGAGAACTATATCTCAACTATAGAAATGACTCATGTCTAAACTTTGAGATAAAAGTTTTAAAAGGAAAAGTGCACAAAGGATACAAAATGATTTGAATGAGTTATGAATTTTTTAAGTCTTTTGAAATTGATATGAATATTCTTAATATGGATTAGAATTTATTAAGAGAAAGTTTGAAAAATCAATAGACAAAAGTCAAGGTTTGTTGAGAAAGTTATTGAAGTTTAAAAACAAGAAGGTTTAAAAAAAGAGAGAAGATTTTGAAAATTAAAGGAGAGAAGAAGAAGACATTATCCTAAAGTATGAAGTAAAATCTAGGGGGAAATATCTAACCAAGAGATAGCAAGCAAGAATTCTCTCCTTTAGATTAAGCCTCAAGCAAACCACATAAGCAAGGAATAGTCATGTATCAAATGGAACCAAAGTACTCAAACCAAGTCTTTACAAAGAGGTCCAAAGATGCCGGATGGATCCCAAGGTCTTAAGTCACAAGCTCCCAAAGCAAATGTCAAGATCTTAGTCTTAAGTCCATAACTCCACAACAATGCTAAGGATAGTGACCATAACTCCATGATTCAGAAGAACCAAATTATTTTTTAGGTTTTTTCTTTATTAATGTCTTTTTTCAATAAAATGGGAGTCCAAGTGGAAAAAGAATAAATAACATAAGTACAAATAATATGATATGTTAAAGCATAAAGTAAATGACATTAAAGTAAAGAGCATAAGGTAAACATTAAAGTAAAGTCAATGCAAAGATATGTTATTAAATGTTAGTGATCAAAAATGAAAAAAAGGTTTGGTCATTTTTTGGAAAACACTCAACTATTCACCCACAAGTATGAAAATATGAACCTCTACATTACTTATGAGAAAGGCTCTAACTTGGATAAAATCAACAAGTATGCCACTAGCTCTCATAAATGAAAAGGAGGAAATCTTTTCACACAATACCATGAGGAGTCTGAGACTTACAATCTCACTTATAAAAGTGACTTATTTTCGGGACAAATTTAGCGTTATGTTAAGCAATCATAATTGGACTTATGTAGAAGTCACAACTATCTAAGGTCGGTCAATAATAATGTTTGTGTTAATACATGCTAGAGAAATGATGTGTAAATTATTCTCCTAAAGTCATGCCACATAGAAGAAAAGAGGATGGATCAAACACAAAGGCTAGGAGGATGGTCCATTACTTCAATCCATACTTCATAGTACTTAGGACAAACTTATGCATCAATCCAAAGTACTTTAAATGATCTATGATCAATTAGGAGGTAGATTTGAAATGATGAAAGTTCATCAAGTACCAATCCATACATCACGAACAAGATGGACACAAGTCATCCAATTGATCAAGGGGAAAAGAAAGATATGAAGGAGAAGGGGACAAGAGAGATCAACACCCAAAGTAGATCAAAGGCTTGATTAAGTCATCATCAAAATTAGTCATCCATTTTGGTGGATTAGGGTTTTAACCCCATCAACATCTAAGATCCATTGAGTTTGATGAGACCTATGATTAAAACAACCATGATCCAAGTCTAACAGAAGTCCATCTAGGTCAAACAAATATAAAAAGAAATTAAATAAAATAAAAATGCAACAAAAGTATTTTTAAAATGAATTTTAAAATGGAAATAAAGTGAAAAATCCATAAAGTCTTTCAAAATACGAAATAAATGGCCAAGAAATTTATGGAAGGTTGGAAATAAAATAAGAAACATATAATAATTTTTTCAGAATTTAAAAATGTAGAAAAGTATTTCTAAACAAATTAAAACAAAGGATAAAAGATAAATTAAAAAAAAACAATAAAATAAAATATGGAAAAAAAATCAGATGGAGAAAAATAAAAGAGAATTTTAGAAATTATTTTGGGATTTTTTGGATGTAAAATGAATTTTCTATGAATTTTAAAAGAAAATGCAATTAAAAATAAAATAGAAAAAGAAATAAAACCAGAAAAAACTCGGAGCATTGGATCTAACTTCATTAATTGATGTGGCAGATCCAACAATCTTTAGGCTAGGATGCACTATGGAAGTTAGCCAAAATAAAACACGAGATCTAATTCAAATTAGACAAATCAAAACATTCCAATTATCTAACGTGTCCTTCAAGCTTAGATAACCTGAGATAAACTTCGGTCGTCTTCTCCGATGGTCCCTCACCGGAGTTTCATCATTTGATAAATTTAGAACACGAGGCTACCACCAATGTGATCGCCTCCGTATCACGAATTCAACCTCATGCTCAAAATTCATTTATCTAAACTAATTCGGGGAATTTCAGAGAAGTTTCATAAACAAGCAAGCCACGAAAAATAAAATTAAATGATTAACACAATTAATCAACACCAGATAAGTTAGGGGAAAACATCAGAGAGTGAAGGACTATATTGTGGTAACTTGTTTGAGTGTAAATGGTGATCATAAGTTGATGAAGCTCGATCTGGTTAGAGCACTTTAGAAGGTCTCGGAGCTTGAGAGTTGTTGCAAAAGCTCCAGACAAGGCTGAAGATGCTAATAGAATCAAGAAATTGGATTGAAATAAGTTGGAATTCAAAACATGATAGTTGAATTTTTCTGGAAAATTTCAGATTGCAGCAGGGTTTTTTTTGCTCTCAAAAGCTTGGAAATGAATGCAGTAGCTTCCTCTATTTATAGGGAATGTGTTTGGATTAAGCTTAATTCGTGCAAAACAAATTTGATCATGAAGTGAGAAAAATGTGACTTGCAATCCATCAAAACTCAACCAAATGATAAGTTTTAAGGGTCAATTAACGTCTTGAGACTTGGTTAAACATGTTTAGGTCCAAAACGCGTGCTAATTTGGCTTGGAATTGAAATTAGTGAAGTTCAAATTTCGGGCAATGGTGATTTCTTCAGTTCCAAGTCACCATGTTCAACTCAATGAGGCATCTTGCTCAAGAGGCTTTTTAGTCCCATTCTTTTTGCAATGTGTTGGCATGATAACAAAGATTACAATATTCCAATAAAGGTTACATTTGGATGATTGAGTGTAAAGTTATGGCATGTTGAAGTTGGCATGAAAAACTGGTCATGTAACTTAGAAAAATCTAAGTCTCAAATGCCTGAAAAAGACCTGTAATGTTTCAATGAATTCCATGGCCTTTCAAGCATAATTTAACTTTGATACTTGAAGCGAACTTATAGAGGGCATCATAAATGATACTGTGCAAAAAGTATCAACCTCAAATGTTGAAAAGTGAAGAAGTTGTGAAACTTGAAAGTTGAGGAAAATTTACTTAAAAATAGGTCAAATTTCACTAAGTCCACAAATGACCTATAATGTCTCCAAACTTTTGATGATCCTCCAAGCATAATTATCTCTTATCATGTAAAGAGAAGTTTTAGAGGATGTTGAGAAGATTAAAGTTAAAAAATAAACATTCAAAAATGTTTAGAATTGAAGGAGTTGTGATCCTTGGAACTTTGACTTCAAATGTTGACTTTTTGGGTCAAATCACTTGGAACAAGCTTGTGCACTTGGACTTTTCGTGCATTTTAAGGTACATGGATGATCATATTTACTCAAAATAAGGTGTATTTGAATATCTCTTGATTAGAACTCTCAAACCATGAGGTAACTTGTTGAAGAAGGCATAGAAATAAACACATGAACCTTTGACTTTCTTTGAGAAGTTAGCAACAAAACTTTGAGATGCCCTTAATCAAAATGAGATTTAAAGGTGCTTTAGAACCTTAGGGATCATGCCTTAGAGGATAGCCCCTTGAGAATCAATGATTGACCATATTTTTCTAAGGAATCAAAACAAACCCTAACTGAGGAAACATGCTTGATGCTCTTGATGGGAAACCCTACCTTGCACAATAAAATTAAAAGAAACAAGACATATTTTTATATTTTTATTAGTGGTTAGTGTAGTGGTAAATTCATGATCATCAAGCAATGGATACGTAAGACATCAAATAACAAGAATCGCCACCGTGCTTTTATTGTTTCCAAGGAAAAGGGAAAAAGTACGAACAAAACTGTAGCGGGGTTTTCGTTACCTTTAGGTTTATTGACTAAACCAAAAGTCAACATATAATTCGAGTCACCACCTCACTTTTATTTGTCCAAAGGAAAGTCTAAAAAGCGAACAAAAGCCAAGGTAAGAAGTTTTTCAAATCAAAAACTAATAAAAATGCCAGAGATCTGGGTAAGAGGGTTGGTTATGAAATGGGAAGGTTTTACGCACTCAAAACATCCTTAGTACTCTAAGGGAACCCTTTTTGCAAATATGTGTTATAGGTTGGTATTTGTGAAAAGATTTGTGCATTAATTTGAACGGATGAACCCATTGCCTATGTACCATCACAAAAGGTAGGATCAAAACCTCGTAGTTCGGGGTAAAAATCTCAAAGATTGGTGAATTAATTTGATCAAAAGCCTTAAGGTCTTTTGTTATCAAAGGGAGAAAACTCAACCTAAATCAACAATCCACCATGTGAGGAAGGCTTCAACATACTAGTGAGGGGTTAACCCTATAATAAGTATGGAAGACTTATAATCCAATCACTAAGGATTAGGTGAGATTTACATCAACCACTATGATAACTCAAATCTATGACTAATGTTTATGAAAAGGTTTTAATAAGGTGTCCATTGGAACCACAAAAAAAAACAACTTGAAGTGAGTTATATTTACAAGTTAGGTTTATTTACAAAATGAAGTCAAAGTTGGATTAAGATTCATTCACAATGAGTATTGATGAAAATGGTTTTGAAAAATCAAAGGCATAAGGTCTAGGTTTCTAATTTAAAACAAAGTCAAAGTTTAAAAAAATGATTTTTGGCTTGGTTAGAGTGGGGATAAGAAGAGAATGGCTAGTCCTAAGGCAATACAAAGATAAGAGGGGAAAGATAAACCCTTGGAGTTCCTTTTCTTGAAGTCATAGAGATGACTTAAGATGCTCCTTTCCTTTGGACTTAGCACACAAGCAAGCAATCAAACAAATTGAACTCAAGCTCCTAGGATTTCCATTTGGCTTGTCTCTTAACTTGGCTACTCATGACAATGGTCCTCCTTTCACAATCTCAAAGTGGGAACCCTATCACACAAAAGCAAACATCAAAAAGTTCACAAACACAATAAGGGGAATGGACAAAGAATAAGTTTGGATGAGAAGTCCTTTGAAGTCAACTTTGAAATTTAGCATTCTAAAGGCATGAGGCCTAGTTGCTCTTCAACAAATTTAGCATTCTAAAGGCATGAGGCCTAGTTGCTCTTCAACAAATTTAGCATTCTAAAGGCATGAGGCCTAGTTGCTCTTAAACTCCTTTGAGCATAGGTAAATCCTAATTCTAAGTCTTTTCTCCTTTTGCATTAGGTTCACACAAAGCGAATACAAAACAAACACAAGATACCAATATATTTATATACAATAATGGGCTCAAATGAGCAAAAGAAAAATGACATAAACATAAAATATGTGCTCAAGTGAGAAAAATGAAAAGCAATATGAATTAATGAGCAAGAAATAAATGGCATTAAAGTAAAGGGCAAGAAATTAAATGCTAAAGTTAAAGTTAGTAATTAGTGAAGTTATGTTAGCTTTTCATAAGACAATGTAGCGCTATGTTAAGCAATCATAAATGGACTAACGTAGTAGTCACACCTATCTGAGACCGGTCAATAAAAATATAGGCAAAGAACACAAGTTAGAGATCATGACTAGTAAGCCAAGCTCCACAAACTTGTCATGCCAAAACAAAAGGGGAAGGGCCTTGTATTGTCTTTAGGTTATTTGCTTGACCAAGAAGCAACCTATCTTGGACACAAAACAACTCACTTGATCATGGATCAAGTTGAGTTTGGTTTGGATCAAAGAAGGTTAAGCCTCTCATTTGTCAAGACCAACCATAAGAAACTTAACTCATTGGCCATTGATGAAAAGAATGGGATGAAGATGAAAGGGAGGGGAAAAGAAGACAAGTATCAAGTCCAATTGATCAAATGTGAATCAAGTCATCATCAATCAATGCCAAACAGAAAAGAAATGAAGATTACAAGTCAACAAGTCAACAATACTTTTTTGGTATTTTTTGAATTAAAATAAAATGCAAATAAAAAATAATCAATTAAGGTCAAACCTCAAATTCAATTCAAATCAACTTCAATAAATCCAATTAAATTCTCATAGGTCTAACATGGTCAAACAAACTTTGACTAATTTTCTCAACAATTTTTGAAATCAGAAAGCCATTAAAAACAATTAAAAATAATTAAAAATAGCACAAAATGGATTAAAATCTCAAATAAATCTCAAATCAAATAAGTAATTGATGAGACTATTTTTCATTGATTTATCATGATCCATAAATGCTAGGAAAATATTTTTGGATTTTTCAAATATCAGAAAGTATTTTAAAATGAATTAAAACTATTAAAAAACCAAATAATTCACAAAAAATATTAAATGAAGTCACAAAAATAATTAAAAATCAAAATATGAAACTAGATTTTTCAAGAAAAAATTTGGAATTGGTCTCATATTTTTATGACTTAAAATAAATTTTTTATGAATTTTTGAAAATAAAAGGAATTAACTGAAAATAAAATGAAAAATAGAAATAATGGAAAATCCAGCGCCACAGGATCAGATTCATTAATGACGTGGCAAGGCTGGATGGCTCAGATGTGAGGGCGCATGGTGTGACCAAGTCAAACGCGTGGCATAATGAATTAAAACAAGTAAACATAATGGATGATCAGGATTAAAACGTGGAAGCATGATCCAAGGGCCATGAAGGTATACACGTGGTGGTGGTGGAAACCACCATCTTCTCCGGTGAACCAACAATCTCCGGCCACCAGTTGTAGAGAATTTTTTTTTAATAAAAATTAAAAATAAGGACATCAAATTGAAGCTCGTGTGATGTAGATCACCACTGTATCCATGGATCTTCCTCACTCTTCCTATGTTGAGAGAAATGTGAAGTGGAAGATCATGGTGTTCAAACTGAAAGTGCACGAAATGGAAAATTGAAACCATCATTGGCTTGCCTCAAGTGTGAAGACTTCAGAAAACCACACAAACACAAGGATATCACATTGAATTGCAAGTTCTAGATTCAAAAAGTTTGAAGTTCTACCTCTGAATTGAAGCTCTTCAAGCCACGAAACCTTCAAGATCTTGACTCCTCTTTGCTCTAGGGATGCAGTGGAGATGATAGGCTAAGGAATTGAGCTTTGAAAATCAACTAATGATGTTGAATTTCAAGCTTGAAAGTGAGAAAAATTTCTGGAAAATTCCTTTGGTATGGCTATGGTTTTAATGTTGCAGCGTTTCAGATCTCTAAAAGGTTGATGGATGAATGAGAGGGAGCTGTTATTTATAGCTGAACTTGGTTGTGCATCATGCTTCCCTCGTGTGCATGGCATTTGAAAATGGATATGCATGGGCCTGTACAGGCGCATGTGAGGCCCAATGATGAGTGCAAAACCATGTTGAGTTCATTTGGAATGGAATTGGACGTGTACATGAAGTGGAACTAGCTTGCACATTAAGTTTCATCATGAAATGCCAAAATGAACATAAATGAAGAGCTCTTCGAAACTCATCAATGGTAAGTCCAAAAAAGTAATATGAGTAATGGTTGGAAATCCCTTGAAATAAGTAACAAAAGTCATGTTGGGCAAAAATTCATTTGGCATTTGGAAATTAATGAAAGCTGGCTGTGAAAATTTAGGTACAAAACATGTTTAAGTCACCTTTGAAAATTTTCACCAAAAGCAAGCCTATTCAAACCCCTCTGTTTTCATGATGCAAGTTTCAAATGGAAAAACCTCCAACATCAAAGTTGTATATATTTTCAATATGATCAATTTAGACTCAAATTTTGCATCATTTGGATTTTCCATGACAAAGGTATGGGCATTTGAAGTTGGGTACTTTTTCAAGTTCAATGACCTAGGTCCAATGTGACCTATACTGTTTTGTATTATCACATGTACTTATTTTAGGATTATGAAATTTTGTCTAACATAACATTTTAATTATACATCTCAAGCTTTCCAATGAATTTGGTCTCACCTCGAGATCATAAAAATTAAGGAAGTTATGCCCTTGGTAAGTTGACCCAAAATTAGGGTTTCAGTCAAAATGACCTATAATGTTTTGAAATGAATGATAACCTTCAAAGTTTCAAATGGATTTGTTATGAACATGAAAGTTGTTCATATGGTTATCAAGAACAATTTTTCTCTTGGGGTCATCTTCATTTGACAAACACATAAAAAGTTATATCTCAATGGTGCTCAGCTTAGTTAGATGACTTGACTGGTCAACTTTTCAAGGACAAACTTCCAATCTTGATGAATAAATGATTGAGGATTATCAAATAAGATCATATATGCATAAAATAATGAATGAAATAACTTACCTTAATTAAATTTGATCATAGGTTGAGATTGCTTCATGGGCAAGGCACAGTCAAAGCACAGTTGAATTAGGGTTTCCTTGGGAAACAATCCTCAAGCCCTTTGGGCTATCTTGATCAAATTGGCAAGTTGAGATGCTTGGGAGACATATATGATGATTAAGAGCTTTGTGGACCATTGTCTTGCTTTTTCTCTTCTTTATCTGGCCATTTCATTGAGCTTAGGAGCCTCCTAGGAGCATTGGAGCACATGATCACTTGAGCTTCAAAACAAAAAGAGTTAGTGATATATTTATGTGCTTTTGGTTAGTAATCAAAATAAGAAAAGAAATAATATACAATACAAGCATTCTTGGTGGTCTCAAACCACTCACACAAGTCCCAACCCTAGGGTTAAGGAGCCAAACATGCTATGATCCTTGAAGCAATGTACTTGTGCAATGATATGATGCCATGAGGGATCTTAGGGTCAAAATTAGGGTCTTACAGATGCCCCTATTTAAGGTTATTCTAGTCGGAGATATGAAGGTTAAAATCTTCGTCTCGACGAGATAGAATAGGCTTAAATAATAACAAAGAGACGAATTTTGTTCCCTAAGAGACCTCACGATGCAAATGTATGCATGCAAAAATAAAATCTTCAGGGTGAATAATTGCCACAAAGGAAAAGAAATCAGAAGAAACTGAAAAATCCAATATGAGTGACGCACTCACTAAGGAGACAAAGACTCTGGGGAAATGAAGGTAAAAATGCGTGAGCAGGTCACGACTTGAAAACTTGTTGAGAGACACGAAGGGAATCCCATGGAAATAAATTGATGGAAAGACTCGAGCTGACGCAAAGATGCATGTATTGGGGAATATGCCAATACAACAAAACTATCCACAAAGGATACATCGGATAAAAATCCGGACTCCGACGGGAATGTCCACAAAGGACTCAGCTGAGGAAGAAACAACGAGATATTATCGGTTACTGGGTAATAAACTCAAAGAGAGACATGTTATCAAACACCGGTTAGTGGGTGAGAGAACAACACGCTCAGGGAGAAATCTGACTCCACAGGGGACAAAAAGTCATAATAGGGAGCAAAAGGAAGGAACACCAGGGATACTAGTTACTGGGCATATAATAGGTGACCAACCAGGCGTGAATTGGGAACAAATCCAAGACACTCATCATCCGAAAGGAGGGTTGAAAAAGCAAACTTGACTTACAGGATGGGCATTCGATTCCACAAGGAAATACGAACCATACTCGACTGGGGAAGAAAAAGACTTCGATTGAAGAGCGCATGAGATATATTATCTATTACAGTCATAACGTAGATAACATACTCGCATGGAAGATTATCCACAACCGGTTACTGGGTTAATAAAGGATAAATCAACCGAAAAGAAAGGACATTGGGATACCGGTTACTGGGTATAAAATGATGACCAGTCAGAAGAAGAAACAATCATTACCAAACAAGGGCAAATGAAAGATGACTCACAAGGGATAAATTGCCTGACAAAAGCAATTATCCAAGAGATATATCACCGGTTACTGGGTGGTATACTTGAAAATGAAGGAATATCAATACCGATTACTGGGTAAAGATAACCAACAAAGAGGGGATTACATCTACCGATTATTGGGTAGAAAACCACAGAAATAGGACTTACAACTACCAGTTATTGGGTAGAAGGCCAGAAGGTTCGCTGGGGAACGGATGAACAATTACTAGTTACTGAGCAATTGAACAACTAAACCACAGGGAACTACAAGGGATAACAAGAACGGAGTCAGTCTAGGAACAAACTAGAAAGACACAAACAAACAAGACTCAACCCGATGAGGATATAACTCAGGGGAGTAATTACATCCCAATACACACTTGGGGAGGAAACTGAAGCAATAATCATCCACGAGGACATAACTCAGTGGGGAATAAAAGAAGGAAAGATAGACATTTTCTGCCTATGGGGCTGACTCTATATGGAGAGATCAGACACAAACATCTGCTTGGGGAAGAACATTTCACCAATAGCAGGAGATAACAAGCAAAGATATATGGCAAAGAATGCAATATGAATATCTGAATGCTATGATTATGCATGTATATGCATGATTTATGTATGATTAATGCTGACAAACAGACATATTTAACACAAACAAGTCCGAGAATCACGAACGGACACCCGACACAACATCTCAACAAGAAGGGCAACGCCTACTAGAGAACTCAGCTTGGGAACAACCCGAGTAGGATGAAAATAAATCATCGGGGATATCAAACCCTATCCCAAAGCTACACTCGCTGAGGATACAAAGAAAATGTACTCATGAGTAGCGAAAGAAGATAACTAAACAGAGAACTCAACTTTGGCGGGGATTATCTCTGGAAGAAGGATAATCACGGGAAGACGTCGATCACAACTGGGGATGAGGAAAGTCAAAGCTTCCAACTGCAAGGAACAATACTCTGCACATGAGGAGTCTTCCAGGGGCAAACAATCTTGACATGAGGAAGATGTAGAAGATCTGCCCAGGAGATTCCATCAATTCTCTCGGGGACAGGCTGTTGAATAACAATAAGATCCGCCGGAGAAGAAACTCTACTAGGGAACTTATTAAGGAATGATATGAAACTCCGTGGGGAATAAACACCAACCAGATACACATAAGTCAAAACACTCCCTTCTATCTGCTGGAGAGGAAACTCTGCTAAGGGGAGAAAATAGAAATTTGCTCCACTGGGGAAGGAAATAAACATCTTCACCACTAGCTCCCAATGCTATAAGAAATCTTCAGACTTAGAGGGTACACAAATCATCAAACTCGGATCAAGAAACCCTACTGGGGACTGGCTGTGAATGTTCGAAGGAAACTACCCTGGCTAAGGAATTCAGAAATGAATCCTTTGTCAATAAACGACATGTTGGGAATGAAAAAGAGACACAAGCTCTTTCATCAATTGCTATAGGCAAATTCCTGCTGAGGAGACAAATATCTGGAAAGATAGCTCTGCAGGGAACACATACTTATTCCGCTGGGGAATTCTACTCATGCTGGGGAAAGACAAAATCCTTGTGAGTAGAATAGCATATCAACTTTTATCAATCTATAAGAGATTTTTGGTCAGTCCACACAAGGAATGACAACCATATAGTTGATAAACACAAATTCTAGTGCATGATATAGAGGGATACACGTCTCTAAAAGATCAAAGCAAGAACTGGAACAAAAAAGGGTCACCCACAGATCAACCATACGACCAAACATGGATTGTTAAAACTCCGCGAGGGAAACAAGCACGTACAAACAAACTATTTGGGAACTATGTTGGATGAAGATCCACAAATTCTGCTAGGAGAAAGAAATCCCACAAGAGAGATCAATCTACTACCATCAGAGAGAACTTCTCATACCAGACTCTCTGGGAAGCTGATGATGTATCATTTTTTCCACGCTCGCTAGGGAGACAACTGAAAGCTGACGAAGAGGATATAAGAATGTCAGAATATGAACAAATGTCTTTCCCTTTAGTGATCATACTATCCTTGGGAGAGCACTGAGGACATTCCCATTATCCTTTAAGTCATTGTGAATGTTCATTTTGTTTAAAACAGTTTATAAAAACTTTATTATTTTTAAAACAATGATATTCATCAATTAAAACATGCAAACATTTGTTAAACAGAAACAAATAAGAGTGCAAAGAATTGGATAAAGGCTCAAATTTATTTAATAGAATGGTAGTCCGCAAATGGCGAGACTCCATGGATCTTTACAAATTTGAAATTGGTGATTTACATGGAAAAAGGGGCTACATTGAACATAATGACCGTTTCTCCACCAACTCTGAATCCTCTGTATTCGAAACTTCAGTTGATGATGACTAAACGAAAATCTTTGATAGACGATAGTTGTAGAACAAAGTCTTGTCAGGATACAGTTACTTGTCAAATCCCTAATTTTTGCCTAGATTGCCCCAGGGTGAGGTACTCAATCTAGCGGGATATATATATTCATTCATTTTTTTATGTCTCTAACTTTTGCCTGGATTGCCCTTTCGGGTTTTCAATCCACCGAGACGCTCATTTTTTGGCTAAGCCGCCCTTCCGGGTTTTCTACTTAGCGAGTTATTCTGTTTTTATTTTTAGGCGAAGTATTTCTTGACTGCATCTGAATTCACAGGACGAGTGAAATCCTCCTCATCTATAGTTGTAAGCAACAAAGCACCGCCTGAAAAGGCTCTCTTAACAACATATGGACCTTCATAGTTTGGAGTCCACTTGCCCCTGGAATCGGGCGCGAATGACAAGACTTTCTTGAGCACGAGGTCACCTTCTCGGAACACACGAGGCTTGACCTTCTTATCAAAGGCTTTCTTCATTCTCTGCTGATACAACTGACCATGGCACATGGCAGTTAATCTCTTCTCTTCAATCAAATCAGCTGGTCATAACGACTCTGAACCCATTTAGCCTTAGTCAACTTGGATTCCATCAAGACTCTCATTGATGGGATCTCAACCTCTACATGGAGCACAACCTCCATGCCATATACAAGAGAGAAAGGGGTTGCCCCTGTTGAAGTGCAGACAGATGTACGATAGCCATGCAAAGCAAATGGCAAAATTTCATGCCAATCTTTGTACGTAACAACCATCTTCTGAATAATCTTCTTGATGTTCTTGTTAGCAGCTTCAACAGCCCCATTCATCTTGGGTCTATAGGGAGAAGAATTATGATGTGCAATCTTGAACTCGCTACACAGCTCTTTCATCATCTTATTGTTCAAGTTAGATTCATTATCGGTAATGATCTTATTTGGCACACCATATTGGCATATGAGTTGGTTCTTGATAAACTTCACAACCACCTTCCTGGTCACATTTGCATACGATGCCGCTTCAACCCACTTGGTGAAGTAATCAATAGCTACGAGAATAAAACGGTGACCGTTCGACGCCTTAGGTTCAATCATGCCAATCATGTCAATTCCCCACATGGAGAAAGGCCATGGTGAGGAAATAATATTTAGAAGTGTCAGGGGAATATGAATCTTATCCGCATAAATCTGACACTTGTGGCATTTCTTCACATGTTTGCAACAGTCAGACTCCATTGTCAGCCAATAGTAGCCTGCTCTTAACATCTTCTTAGCCATAGCATGTCCATTGGAATGAGTACCAAATGAACCCTCATGGACTTCAGTCATCAACAGGTCTGCTTCGTGTCTATCCACGCATCTGAGCAGAACCATGTCAAAATTTCTCTTGTAAAGCACATCACCATTAAGGTAGAAATTGCCAGATAATCTTCTCAAAGTCTTCTTATCTTTAACAGATGCCCCAGGCGGGTAAGTCTGACTTTGGAGAAAACACTTGATATCATAATACCAAGGCTTATCATCTTTCACTTCTTCAACTGCAAACACATGAGCTAGTCTATCCAAGCGCATCACAGTAATATTGTGTACTTCATTCCAATACTTCACTATAATCATTGAGGCGAGCGTAGCGAGAGCATCCGCCATCCGATCCTCATCTCGAGGAATATGATGGAAGTCAACCTTAGTAAAGAAAGTTGAAATCCTCCTTGCATAATCTCTATATGGGATGAGGCAAGGCTGATTCGTCTCCCATTCACCCTTAATCTGATTAACAACTAAGGCTGAATCGCCATAAACATCAAGATGTTTGATCCTAAGATCAATACATTCTTCCAAACCCATAATACAGGCCCCATACTCCGCCATATTATTCGTGCATTTGAAAGCTAGCCTTGCTGTAAAAGGAAAATGTGTGCCTTGAGGAGTAATAATCACTGCCCCAATACCATTTCCATACTGATTGACAGCACCATCGAACACCATACCCCATCGGGAACCAGGCTCTGGCCCTTCATCGAGCGTAGGCTCATCACAATCTTTCATCTTCAAATACAGAATCTCTTCATCCGGGAAGTCGTACTGCACGGACTGATAATCTTCAATTGGTTGATGCGCTAAGTGGTCAGCCAAAATACTACCTTTAACAACTTTTTGAGCTTGATACTCAATATCATACTCAGACAACAACATCTGCCAACAGGCAATCCTCCCAGTTAAAGCAGGCTTCTCAAAAATATACTTGATTGGATCCATTTTGGATATCAACCAAGTTGTATGATTCAACATATACTGGCGTAAGCGCTTAGCAGCCCAAGCCAAAGCACAACACGTCTTCTCAAGCATTGAGTACCGAGACTCACAGTCAGTGAATTTCTTACTCAAGTAGTATATTGCATATTCTTTCTTTCCTGATTCATCTTACTGACCAAGGACACAACCCATGTAATCATCAAGCATTGTCAAGTACATAATCAACGGTCTCCCTTCAACAGATGGAGACAGAATCAGAGGCTCAAACAGATACTCTTTGATACTATCAAAGGCCTTTTGGCAATCCTAGATCCAATCATGACACTGATCTTTCCGGAGGAGCTTGAATATAGGCGCACATGTGGTAGTCATGTGGGATATAAATCTCGAAATGTAATTCAAGCGGCCAAGAAAACCTCGGACTTCCTTCTCAGTTTTGGGCGCAGACATCTCTTGTATTTCTTTGACCTTGGCAGGATCAACCTCAATACCTCTCTCACTGACAATAAAGCCCAATAACTTGCCGGAACGGACTCCAAATGTACACTTGTTGGGATTCAAGTGGAGTTTGTACTTCCTCAAATGTTGGAAAAGCTTCAACAAGTGTTCTACATGTTCAACTTCCGTTTTCGACTTTGCAATCATATCGTCAACATACACCTCGATCTCCTTGTGCATCATGTCATGAAACAAGGTAGTCATATCACGTTGATACGTGGCTCCGGCGTTCTTCAAACCGAAGGGCATCACTCGATAACAGAATGTTCCCCAAGGTATGATGAATGTTGTCTTCTCCATATCCTCGGGTGCCATTTTAATCTGATTATAACCGGAAAATCCATCCATAAATGAAAAGACATTGAATTTAGCCGTATTGTCTACCAACATATCAATGTGTGGTAGAGGAAAATCATCTTTTGGGCTAGCTTTATTCAAGTCACGGTAATCCACACACATTCGGACTTTTCCATCTTTCTTAGGTACAGGCACAATATTGGCCACCCATTGAGGATATGTAGAAGTCACCAGAAACCCCGCATCAATTTGCTTCTGAACTTCTTCTTTAATCTTCACTGCCATATCAGGATGAGTTCTTCTGAGCTTTTGCTTCACAGGCACACACTCAGGCTTCAGCGGCAAGAAATGTTGCATGATATTAGTATCTAGACCAGGCATGTCTTCATACGACCAAGCAAAGACGTCGACATATTCTCGTAGCAACTTAATCAACCGCTTCTTAACATACTCTTCAAGGAGTGCCCCAATCTTCACTTCACGAATGCAGTCTTCAGACCCCAAGTTGACTGTTTCCAGATTCTCAAGATGTGGCTGAATGATCTTCTCCTCGTACTCAAGCAGACGGGTAATCTCATCAGGAATCTCTTCAACATCATCTTCTTCTGCCTCAAATACAGGGAACTCAAAGTTGGGAGATGGTGTTGGATCATTATGTTCAATGGGTTTGATTAACCTGCATAATGATTTTGAGTATAAAAGAGATTTCAGAATTCAAACAAGGCAAATCATTATGTAGATGAAAAGATTGATTTTATTCTCTTTTTTAGGGGTTTATGGTGATCACCAATTTCATGCAAAAATCAAAAAGGAAAAATAATTTGGAAAACAAACATTTAACATGCGATTATTGAATGAATATCATTGTATTAATCAAATTATGCCAACAATGTCTTCACTTCCCCTTTTGGCATGAGGGAAGGGTTTTTAAACAAAATGAACACATTACGTTGACTTATGGATGACTGTTGGAACATCAACATCGACTCAATTATTGCAGATTCCTCCAGGTACTTCCTGATCTTCAACAGTGTGGATGAAACCCCCACTCTGGAACAGCCCAAGATCATTCGAAACACCAGAAGAGTATCCTATGCCAGCTCGAGATTTGTTATCTTCCAACTTGATCATTTTCCCTAAACCAGTAGTTCCACCATGCTCAATGGCCATTTTCACATCATTATAGGAGACAAATGAAGAAAGTCCTTTCCTAGAAGGCTCAGCAATAGACAAGGCTCGGAACGGCGTCCCAACCTCATCCTTAACATTAATATAGGAGAAGGAAGATAAATGGCTGACCAAAAGAGCCTTTTCTCCCCCTATCACCACCAACTTCTTGTTCTTCACAAACTTCAACTTTTGGTCAAGGTGGATGTCACGGCGCCTGCCTCGTGAATCCATGGTCTACCGAGCAAACAACTGTAAGACTGATGAATATCCATGACCTGGAAAGTGATATGGAAATCACTAGGTCCAATCTTAATCGGGAGTTCTAATTCGCCGATCACAGTTTTACGCGATCCATCAAACGCCTTCACTACCATTCCACTCTGCCTCATGGGAGGCCCCTAGTACGAAAGTTTAGCGAGAGTGGATTTTGGCAATACATTGAGTGATGACCATGTATCCACCAACACATTGGACAGAGAATCGTATTTATAATTCATGGAGATATGTAAAGCCAAATTGTGGTCTTTTCCTTCCTCGGGAAGATCATCATCACAGAAGCTCAAATTGTTCCAGGCCGCTATATTTGCAACAATGCTATCAAACTTCTCAATTGTGACATCGTGGTCCACGTATGCCACGTCCAACACTCTCTGCAATGCTTCGCGGTGTGGCTCTGAATTCATCAACAAAGATAAGACAAATATCTTTGATGGAGTTTGTAGCAACTGATCCACAACATTATATTCACTTCTTTTGATGAGCCTTAGCATCTCATCACCATCCTCTCTCAAAATGCCAGACTGTCTAACCAGGATAGGAGTATTATTGGTTTTAACAACAACAGGGTCAACACCCTTCACAATAGGAATAGGATTATTTGAAGAAGAAGTCCCAACGGGACTAGCAGGACTGACAACAGTCTTCTTCCCAACGTCTTCGTGGGATTTCGGCTGAGTCGAGAAAACACGACCACTACGGGTCACTCCACTGGTATCTGCAATGCTTACCATAGAGGTTGAGGGCAACATCACCTCCTTCCCATCTTCTAGCATAACAACGTTATATCGGTACGGGACCGCTTTGGCTGATACATACGGGACCGGACCCGCTGGCTTAATCACAAGAGTTGTCGATACTTTCTTCTTGTTGCCATCATACTTGATAACAACAGGATCAGGAATTCTAAATACGGGAGTGATAACATCGACTTCTTCCTCATTACGATTCTGAAGTATCTCGATCATCCCTTGATCTATCATCTCTTCGATGTCCTTTCTCACTTGACGACATCCTCTTTCATTGATAGTGCACACCTGGCACCTATCATGATCATGCTCATAATGGTTATGTTCACATAACAACTTATGCATCTCTACTAAGGACTGCCTTATGTCACTCACATAAAGGATTTTGTACTTGCCAGGTGTAGCACCTCAAATTTGCACATACATTTTCATTTTTTAGGTCATTAACATTACATAGTGCATTGCATAATATCAATAAGAATTGGCAAGATCCAAGCCAATTGAAGCATCAAATCGTGTCTTAGACTTCATAGCAAAGTTGAGGGAGGAAATTGGGAGCTGGAGAGCACTCGAATCCACCATTTCCATTGACTGTTCTTCAGGTAGGTCAAAATTTGAATCACTTAATTCTTCAAACCATGGCCATGTTTAGGTAGATCTCCTCATGTTGATTAACCTGATGCTTTTAGAATTGGAAATGGTTGAGTATTGGTTGAGATAGGTTAGTTTAAAGTTTTGAATGCATTTATGTTTTCATTCGATTCTCAATATTCATGGAGTTTTAGCTGAAAATAATGGTAGATTTGTGTTCCTGGTTTCAAGACGAGTCCAACCATATATGCCTTTGAAAATTCTTGAAAAAAAATGGATGAAGCTACTGTAGCAGCCACCGTCTTCATGAAGAAGACGGTGGAAACCACTGTGCGTGAATAGTAGCGCCACCGTCTGAAAACCCTAGGACTCATAAGCCAAAACGGCGTCGTTTTGTATAGCGAGCATTACCTCCATTCGGTTCCCAGCGTGCGCATCTTTAAATCCATTTTATTTTCCAAAACCAAAACGCGGTCGTTTTGGTGTGCACCTGGTTCGATCCTTCATGATGGCATTTCCAATTTCATTTTCAAATATCATTTTCCACATGATTTCCATTTATTTCATTATTTTCATGCAATTTGTAAAAATCACTAAAAATTGAAAACAAGTCCAAATAATTCCAAATTTTTTCTCACATATTCCCTGAAGTGTCTATCATTTTATGATGTGATTTTCTGATTTTTATCATTGCTGGAATTTTAAATGTGATTGATTCTTTGGACATGTATGCAAATGTGACATGCTTCATTCATTCTATTATGAAATGCTCATACATTGGCCAATTGATTTGAAATTTGGTATGCTGATTCCCAACATGTTGCATGATTTTTTAGGCTTAGTTGTGCATTTTTAGCATTTTTCATCTCTGTTTTGGACACATGGATGTGTGGTGTGACAATGTGTGTCACACAATTTGATGTCATACTTGTGCATTTTCATTTCCATGTCAATTGAGCTCTGTTGATTCTAATTTTTGGCATGATGATTATGTTTGACATGTTGTATGCATATAAAAAATTTCATACTTGTTTGATTCATTTCTGTTTTAAAATGGAATTTTGATTCTTGATGTCCAATTGTGAGCTTTGTAATTGCCTTTGCCATATCTTGCTCATGTGATGACCTTACTTTATGCTTTAGACTTGGTCCCTTTTAGGACATGTTCTTACTGGAATAAATGTGTTTCATGTTGAATATTGGTCGCTGTTTTGACTTTTTGCTTTGCCTTTGACACTAGTCTTGGACTAGTGGTTTGTACTCATCTTTTGAGCTTTGTATTTCAGGTTCAAGCTATTAGCTCTAGTGGTTGATGCAATCTTATGACTTGAGATGCAAAATTATTTTGTGCACTAATCTTTTGTGTTGTAGGTTCATTGAGTGTGGTGGAATCACTTGAATGCTTGCACATAGAGCTTGACTTGTGTACATATAGAACCACTGTTGACTGTCTGTTTGGTTTGTCTGAATGTGAATATTGACTTGTTTGATTTTCTTACAAGTACTTTAGTAGCTTTAACTCATTGCTTGAGTTGCTTTGCTTTGCTTGTGGTTGGCATATCACCTAGGTAATCATCCTCTAACTCCATGTAGTCTGGAAGCCCTGTCGTTTCTTTTGGCAGACATTTGGCTGAAGTCCTCCTTAAGAGGCAATGACTGTGTTTGTTTACTTTTGTGCCATGTACTTCAAGCCCTCCTAAGTGAAGAGGCAATTGGCAGATAGAAGGGACTAGCAGTCAGTCCCCTGCTATTCAGTTGAGTCTTTCATCTTGCTCGCACTACGTGCTGATGCATTTTGAATAAACACCCAAGATCTTGTATATAGAGCCAGTCGAGTGGAGTAGAGTCCCGCATTCTGGACTCCCACGTTTTCATTGATTGAAGCTCACCCAGGCCCGAGTTAAGAGCTATGAGGACCAATCCTCATTACCTGTTCATCTGCTCACCCTGACGGTCAGTGTCGGTGGTTAAGAACCCTCAGATACCCTTCCAGTTGGCTTGTTTGTCGAGGTTGATATGACCCCTTGACTAAAGCCCGACTTGTTTGTCGAGGTTGATATGACCCCTTGACTAAACCCTCACCCTTGATGTTTGAGCCCCATTGTTGGTGTGTTTACTTCATGTTGTATGTGTTTGTGTGGTGTGATTGTATCCCCTAGGTTTGCTAGACTTCGCATAGTCTCGTTTGCATGTCAATTAAGGTAGCACGGTTCCTTCGTCTAGGACTCGTTGCGATCAAGACCTTCCTTGTCTCTAGCCCTCGTTGCGATCAAGACCTTCCTTTTCTCTTGCCCTAGTTGCAATCGAGACCCTTCTTCTTTTCGTGTGTGTTGGGAGTCTGATGTAAGTCCAGCGATTGGCATTCGGTTTCCCGTTTGTTTGATTGTTTGGAGTCTGATGTAAGTCCAGCGATTGGCATTCGGTTTCCTGTTTGCATTTCTTTGTTCGGAGTCGGACGTAAGCCCAACCATTGGCAGTCTGTTTCTAGTTGTGTGTTTGCTTTGATGTCTCAGCGTTTCCGTTTAGCATTTTGTTTAGGCGTGCGTTAGCCGAGCTACGAGTGCTCTGATTCTTCCTCTGGTTAGAGAAGATATGTATGCATAGGATGCGATATTCTAGCGAGCACGTTTCCCGTTCTCCCCGAACTACGTCGACTCTGATGTTTGTGTCTGACAAACTACGTAGGCCCAGGATGCGACATCCTGCCGAGTCCTCTTTCTCCGTCTTCTTTCACCTGTCTCTTATTCTAGTGTGTGTGCAGTTTTTGAGCAGTTATTTAGCAACCTTATCCTATTCTTTTTGAGCGTGGATCCCGTCGAGTACGATGGACGTGAGGGGGTGCTAATACCCTCCCCTTGCGTAACCGACTCCCGATCCTTGCAATCTCTGGTCGTAAGACCATTTCCTTTCCAGGTTTACTTCGAGCGTTTCCTTTCCCTCCTTTGGGATAAATAACGCACGGTGGCGGCTCTGTGTCTTTTCCCGCCGGTTCTTTTTCGCGTAGGCGACAGCTGGCGACTCTGCTGGGGACTTTAGAGAAGTTGACCTCTTGCTGGTCCATCTTCCCTAAGCGAGTCAATCCTAGCGCTCTCTAGGATAGTTCTGGTTGCTTTTACTGCTTTATTTATGGCATTTATGATTATTATGTTGTGATTGTATATATTTGCATATATGTTTGCATGCATCATATTATCATTGTGTTGGACTCTGTACAGGTTATTCCTCTGATTTGGGGTGGGTGTTCTGAGTGGGGCTAAAAGCCAGGCCCGAGTATACACCTAGGATTAGCGTGGTCTCACGTTTCCTCACATGTTGGATCAACATGTTGTTGCGACGTGACATACCACAACCGAACGAGGTTCATTTGAGAGAGAGTCCTTCCGTTTGGAGTATTCCACTCAGGTTGGGTTATCTCTTTTGAGCTGTTGACTTTGGTGACCGTTCTTTCCCGGATCTTTGGTTTAGATGATCTTATGAGAGCTACAACGGCACACCCGAAAGGGCAAACCCGTTGAGTATCTTGTCCAATTGTCGAGACCATTATCCGCCTTAGGATGACCTTATTAGACTTCACCTGTGAGGGGAGGGTTTGATTCCTACAAGTACAGGTTCCTTCAGTGATTCTGTGATGGTGACTATGTTTCAGTTGGATTTATGGGTCTTTATTTCTGGACGCCGGAGGTTTGACCGTGGTATTTATTAGAGGGTTCTGTTTATTTCGGATCCCTGGGCCGAATTTGAGGGTACTTGCTCAGACGATGACTTGCTCAGATGATGACTGGCTCTATTGATGACCGAGGGTTCTGATGCCGAAGTTCTGATCCTATGCCTTGTGATACTCAGCCAACCTGCCAGGGTGTCATCATTTTGTATCATAGCATGTTTATTTTCAAAAAAAATAATAATGCATAAAAAAGGAAAAAGTTAACCCGCATATGTATATCCTTTTTCAGGATCATTCATGATAAAACAGCATACGCATCATACATATCATGCACATATCATTCTTGCATTACAGGTGTTCTTGACAAGACTTCTCATTCTGGTTCCTGTCCTAGGCAGGATTGTTGATCGTCGTCCGCACCGCTACGCGACAAGACTGAATCAACAGAGAAGCATGGATTAAGTTCAGGCTGAATTGGCAGAGATGAGGGCTAACATGGCCCAATTTATGAATATGATGCAAGGGGTTGTTCAAGGTCAAGAGGAGCTCCGAGCTTTGGCCCAGAGACAAGAAGTTGTGATTCCACCTGTTAACCGTACTTCGCCGGAAGGAGTCCCTGTTAATGACACTATTGCTGCTACCATTCCCGTCAATAACTACGTTGTGGGTGATGAATTGAGGGGTATCAGAATCAACGGACAACCTATCGCTCTAGAGACTGTTAATGTTCAAGGGACCCGTGCTCCGGCTCGCCATCCTGCTCTGTTGGTTGATAGACAAGAGGATATGTTCACTCTCCTTAGTGATGATGACGAGGTGGGAAGGACTGAAGAGAGGGATAGGAAAATTGATGCCCTGGCTGAGAAAATCCGTGCCATGGAGTGTCAGAACTCTTTGGGCTTTGATGTAACCAATATGGGCTTGGTTGATGGGCTGAGAATCCCTTACAAATTCAAGGCGCCGTCCTTTGACAAATATAATGGCACTTCTTGTCCTCGCACCCATGTGCAGGCTTATTATAGAAAGATCTCTGCATACACCGATGATGAGAAGATGTGGATATACTTTTTCCAAGACAGCTTGTCTGGAGCGTCTTTGGACTGGTACATGGACTTGAAGAGAGAGTCTGTTAGAAGCTGGAGGGATTTGGGTGAAGCCTTTCTGAGACAATATAAGCACAACATGGATATGGCTCCGAGCCGAACTCAGTTATAGAGCTTGTGTCAAAAGTCTGGTGAAAGCTTCAAAGAGTACGCCCAGAGGTGGCGTGAATTAGCTGCAAGGGTGCAACCTCCTATGTTGGAGAGAGAGCTGACCGATATGTTCATATGGACCCTTTAGGGTGTGTTTATGGACCATATGAAAAGTTGCCCGTTCGGTAGCTTTTCTGATGTTGTAATCTGCGGAGAGAGGACTGAGAGTCTCATCAAAGCAGGTAAGATTCAAGATTCTAGTTCTTCATCTTCGAGTTCTAAGAAACCGTTTTCTGGGGCACCCCGAAGGAGGGAAGGTGAAACAAATGCTGTACACAGTCGGAGAAATATGAACAGAGGACAATATCGTCAGGTTGCTGCTGTGACTATTCCAGCACCCCAACATCAACAACAACAAAAATCAAGAGGACAACCACAACAACAACAATAACGCCCATTTCAGCCAAGACAGAGAATGTCGGATCGTCGTTTCGACCCATTGCCGATGACATATGCTGAATTGCTTCCTGAACTGCTCAGGTTGGGGTTTGTTAAACTTCGCACCATGGCTCCGTTAACGAAGATACCTGCTGGGTATGATGCCAATGTCCGTTGCGACTTTCATTCCGGGGCACCGGGGCATCATATTGAAAATTTTCGGGCTTTCCATCACAAGGTCCAGGATTTGATTGATGCCAAGACAATTAACTTTGCTCCTGTTCCTAATGTTGTGAATAATCTTATGCCTCAGCATGGTGGGCCTAGGGTGAACAATGTGGAAGATGGGGAAGCTGTAGATTTGGTAGTCGATGTTGACGATGTTCAGACTTTGCTGTTTGTGGTAAAAGAGCGTCTGCTGAAAGGGGGAGTGTTCCCGGGCTGTGATGAAGGCTGCTCAGATTGTGTTGATCAAGAGAATGGTTATGAAAAATTGAGAAGAGGTATCCAGGGTTTGATGGATGAGGGTTGCTTGCAGTTTGGTCGGGCTGTGAAAGATCGTGGGGTGGTATCAACTGTCACCATTTACTTTAAACCATCCGAGGGTCCTGGACGTGCCCCAAGAACTGTCAGCGCACCCGTAACTATTGGCACTCCTGTGACCATATCCGCACCAGTAACTGTTGGTACTCCTACCACCATTGCTGCTTCTGGTGGAAGACCTATGGAGAACAGTAGAGCAGTTCCGTGGAAGTATGACAATGCTTTCCGCAACAACAGAAGGTCAGAGAATTAGATCAACCAGTGAATCAGGCTCCAGTGACCATTGGTGTGCCAAATAGAACTCTTGTAACTATTGGTCCGGCTGTGGACAATGTGGGAGGACCTGGAGGGTTTACTAGAAGTGGTCGTATGTTTGCACCACAGACTCTGAGGGATAGTAATGCTGAAGCTCTTGCGAAAGCAAAGGGAAAGCAAGCTGTGGTTGAAGAAGGACCTGTGCAGAAGGAAGTGCCTGAGGGTTCTTTTGAGAAAGATGTGGAGGAGTTCATGAAGATCTTTAAGAAAAGTGATTATAAGATTGTGGACCAACTGAACCAGACACCGTCGAAAATCACTATCCTTTCTCTGTTGTTGTGTTCTGAGGCACACCGTAACGCCTTGCTGAAAATGTTGAATTTGGCTTACGTGCCTCAAGAGATTTCGGTTAACCAACTCGAGGGTGTTATTGCAAATGTAAGTACGAGACACGGTTTGGGGTTCACAGATCTGGATCTGACACCTGAGGGTCGCAATCATAACAAAGCCCTGCATATCACTATGGAGTGCAAAGGCGCGGTATTATCACATGTGTTGGTTGATACCGGTTCTTCCTTGAATGTGTTGCCCAAGAAGGCGCTGATTAAACTTGATGTTGAAGGGGTTGTCCTCACTCTGAGTGATCTCATTGTTCGTGCTTTTGATGGATCCAAGCGGTCTGTTTTTGGTGAAGTCACATTGCCCGTGAAGATCGGCCCAGAAGTGTTTGATATTATCTTCTATGTGATGGATATTCAACCAGCATATAGTTGTCTATTGGGGCGTCCCTGGATACATGGGGCTGGGGCAGTTTCGTCAACTCTCCATCAAAAGCTGAAGTATGTATGGAATGGTCAGGTGGTGACTGTGTGCGGCGAGGAGGACATTCTTGTGAGTCATCTATCCTCTTTCAAGTATGTGGAGATGGATGGCGAGATTCATGAAACTCTGTGCCAAGCTTTCGATACCATTGCTATTGAGAAGGTGGCTTTTGTTGAGCAGAGGAAGCCAGGTGCCTCAATTGCCTCCTACAAGCAAGCTCTGGAGGTCGTTAACTCTGGTAACGCAGAAGGCTGGGGCAAGATGGTTAACATGCCCGTGAAAGAAGACAAATTTGGTATTGGTTATTAGCCTCTTCAGTCAGAGAAGGGTGTTCAGAAAGGACCGAGTACCTTCACCAGCACTGGGTTGATGAATCATGGTGATGTCTTTGCAACCGGAAGTGAAGACGGTGACAGTGATTATGATTGGGACGACTGGGTGCGCCCGCGTGCTCCAGGGGAGATGGTCAACAATTGGACAGCCGAAGAAATAGTCCAAGTCACTCTTCAGACAGAGTAATTTTCTTTTGTTTTTCATTCTGCACAAAAACCCTACGTTCTGCCCGGGGCGTAGTGGTCCATTGTAGGGCCACATCATGTTTAAACTTTCAATGAATATCATTAATAAAGGACGTTTTGCAAACAACTTTGTGCTCACTGTCTTTCTGTTTTTATTTTCATTTTTCAAAACAATAAAAAATGGCAATGTTTTTTGTTTTTGTGACTTTCTTGAACTCTTTTCTAAAACAAAACATTAAACATCGTTCGTGCAGAATCGATCTCGCGGACTCCACTAAAAACAGTTCTGTTATGGCTCAGTATGATTTCGATAATCCCATTTACTAAGCCGAAAAGGAGAGTGAAGAAGATTGTGAACTCCCCAAAGAATTGGTCAGATTATTGAAGCAGGAGGAAAGGGTCATCCAACCTCATCAGGAAGAGTTGGAGATTATTAACCTTGGTACTGAGGACGCCAGGAAAGAGATCAAGATCGGGGCTGCTTTGAAGGAAAACGTCAAGAGAGGGCTGATTGAAATGCTGCGTGAATATGTGGAGATATTCGCATGGTCGTATCAAGATATGCCTGGGTTGGATACAGATATTGTGGTGCATAGGCTACCTCTCAAAGAAGATTGTCCCTCGGTAAAGCAGAAGCTTCGCAGAACTAGTCCTGACATGGCTATCAAGATAAAAGAGGAGGTTCAGAAGCAGTTGGATGCCGGTTTTCCGGCAGTTACCAATTATCCCCGTGGGTGGCCAACATCGTTCCCATGCCGAAGAAGGATCGTAAAGTCAGGATGTGTGTCGATTACCGAGATTTAAACAGAGCCAGTCCGAAAGATGACTTCTCATTACCTCACATTGATGTATTGGTTGATAACACTGCTCAATCCTCGGTTTTCTCTTTCATGGATGGATTTTCTGGCTATAACCAGATCAAGATGGCGCCAGAAGACATGGAAAAGACGACATTCATTACACCTTGGGGAACGTTCTGTTATAAGGTGATGCCGTTTGGGCTGAAGAATGCCGGTGCTACCTATCAGAGGGCTATGACGACTCTCTTTCATGACATGATGCACAAAGAAATTGAAGTGTACGTGGATGATATGATTGCGAAGTCTC
This sequence comes from Lathyrus oleraceus, assembly GCF_024323335.1. Lineage (NCBI taxonomy): Eukaryota > Viridiplantae > Streptophyta > Magnoliopsida > Fabales > Fabaceae > Lathyrus > Lathyrus oleraceus. Next base: position 357,832,093 of record NC_066584.1, on the reverse strand, counting down.
AGACAGAAGAGGAGCACTTGGTAAACTTGCAGAAGTTGTTTGAAAGGCTGAGAAAATTCAAACTGAGGTTGAATCCAAACAAGTGTACGTTTGGAGTGAGATCCGAAAAGCTGTTGGGTTTCATTGTCAGTGAGAAAGGGATTGAGGTTGATCCAGCGAAAGTAAAAGCTATTCAAGAAATGCCTGAACCAAGAACGGAAAAGCAGGTTCGTGGGTTTTTAGGGAGGTTGAACTACATTGCACGGTTTGTATCTCACCTAACTGCCACGTGTGAACCGATTTTCAAATTGCTAAGAAAAGATCAAGCAATCAGGTGGAACAATGATTGTCAAAAAGCTTTTGATAAGATAAAAGAATATTTGCAGAAACCTCCAATCCTCATACCTCCAGTTCCTAGGAGGCCTCTGATAATGTACCTTTCAGTGACTGAGAATTCGATGGGGTGTGTATTGGGACAACATGACGAGTCTGGTCGAAAAGAGCATGCTATATACTACCTTAGCAAAAAGTTTACCGACTGTGAAACAAGATATTCACTGCTCGAGAAAACTTGTTGCGCTTTGGCATGGGCTGCTCGCCGACTAAGACAGTACATGTTGAACCATACTACCTTGTTGATTTCTAAGATGGATCCAGTGAAGTACATCTTTGAAAAGCCAGCTCTTACCGGGCGTGTGGCTCGTTGGCAGATGATTTTGACTGAGTATGATATCCAGTACACGTCGCAAAAGGCCATCAAAGGTAGTATTCTGTCCGACTATCTTGCCGAGCAACCGATTGATGACTATCAGCCGATGATGTTTGAATTCCCTGATGAAGACATCATGTACTTAAAGATGAAAGACTGCGAAGAGCCTCTTGTCGAGGAAGGACCGGATCCTGATGACAAGTGGACACTGATGTTTGATGGGGCGGTTAATGTGAATGGAAATGGTGTTGGGGCAGTACTCATTAATCCTAAAGGTGCACACTTACCTTTTTCTGCCAGGCTAACTTTTGAAGTGACCAACAACGAAGCGGAGTACGAGGCTTGTATCATAGGGATTTAAGAAGCCATCGACCTAAGGATCAAAACTCTAGACATCTATGGAGATTCCGCTCTAGTGATTAACCAAGTCAATGGAGACTGGAATACTCACCAGCCGCATTTGATTCCTTATCGAGATTACACCAGAAGGATCCTGACTTTCTTCAAGACAGTAAAGCTGTATCATGTACCCCGAGATGAAAATCAGATGGCTGATGCCTTGGCTACTTTGTCTTCTATGATCAAAGTCCATTGGCATAATCATGTGCCACACGTTGCTGTGAATCGACTCGAGAGGCCTGCGTATGTGTTTGCAGCCGAGTCTGTTGTTGATGAGAAACCGTGGTACTATGATATTAAGAATTTCCTCAAAAGCCAGGAGTATCCTGAGGGAGCGTCAAAGAATGACAAGAAGACCCTAAGAAGGCTAGCTGGAAGCTTTTATTTGAATCAGGATGATGTGTTGTACAAGAGGAACTTTGACATGGTTCTGCTCAGATGCGTGGATAGACACGAAGCAGACATGTTGATGCAGGAAGTACACGAGGGATCTTTCGGTACCCATGCTGGTGGTCATGCAATGGCCAAGAAATTGTTAAGAGCCGGTTATTACTGGATAACCATGGAATCCGATTGTTTCAAATACGCTCGGAAGTGCCATAAATGTCAGGTCTATGCAGATAAAGTGCATGTACCACCAAGCCCTCTGAATGTCATGAATTCGCCTTGGCCGTTCGCCATGTGGGGCATCGATATGATTGGGAAGATTGAACCTACTGCTTCTAATGGACATCGCTTCATCCTGGTCGTGATTGATTATTTCACCAAGTGGGTGGAAGCAGCTTCATATGCTAATGTTACCAAGAAAGTGGTTGCCCGATTCATCAAGAAGGAGATTATCTGTCGTTATGGGGTTCCTGAGAGAATCATTACTGATAATGGTTCGAATCTCAATAACAAGATAATGAAAGAGCTTTGTAAAGACTTCAAGATCGAACATCACAATTCTTCTCCTTACAGACCAAAGATGAATGGTGTTGTAGAGGTGGCTAACAAGAACATTAAGAAGATTGTGCAGAAGATGGTCGTGACATACAAGGATTGGCATGAGATGCTTCCTTTCGCTTTGCATGGGTACCGTACCTCAGTACGTACGTCGACGGGGGCAACCCCTTACTCCCTTGTGTATGGTATGGAAGCAGTCCTACCTGTTGAAGTGGAGATTCCTTCTTTGAGAGTCTTGCTGGATGTCAAGCTAGACGAAGCTGAATGGATTCGGACGAGGTTCAACGAGTTGAGCCTTATCGAAGAGAAGCGGTTAGCAGCTGTGTGCCATGGGCAACTGTATCAGAGAAGGATGAAGAAAGCCTTTGATCAGAAAGTGCGTCCTCGAAGCTATCAGATAGGTGATTTGGTTTTGAAGAGGATCCTTCCTCCCTGTACAGATAAGAGGCAAGTGGACTCCGAATCACGAAGGTCCATATGTTGTTAAAAAGGTCTTCTCTGGTGGAGCCTTGATGCTTACAACTATGGATGGTGAAGATTTTCCGTCCCCTGTGAACTCAGATGTAGTCAAAAAATACTTCGCGTAAATTGACCCGCTGGACGAAAAGAATAAAAGAGTCCAGGCAAAAAAGGGCATCCCGGCGAACCAAAAAAATAATAAATAAAAAGGTTCGGGCAAAAGTTAGGGATAAAGAATAAAAAAGAATATGTACACCCGGTAAGTCGAAAACCCGCAAGGGCGGCTTAGGCAAAAATGGGTATCCCGGTGGATTGAAAACCTGAAAAGGCGATCCAGGCAAAATAGGGATTAAAGCGAAGACTACAGTCTGACTTATCTGTACTCCATCGCACTTCAGTGTCTACCATCTCGAAGGGTATGACCAGTCCAATCATTCTTCTCAAAAAGAAAGGAGTTTGGGGGAAATTGAGGATATACGAGTCATAACAGAATTGGAAAATAGTGGATGCCGTGTTCACATTGCCCATAGGATAGTTTATTTCCTTGTTTTGGCGCAATTACCTCTTCCTAGGAATTGCTTCCTGATGTATCTGCCTTTTTCAGGCCATTTTCAATCAATAAAAGTCGTTATTCAGTTAGTTTGCTCTCTTGTTTTTATTTTACTGTTTTGTTTGCAAAAACGTCCGAATTTTTGATAAACATTGCATATAAAAAACATGAAGGCTAGACAATAACGTGCAGAAAAGTAAAACATTTTAAAATCATTTTGAATGTTGAGTACACCTTGGGTGTATCTTGTCCATACAATCCCCTGGGGCATGTATGTCTTACTATTTTGCAGGTTACTATCTTTGGTCGCTGGCTGAAGCAGATAAGCCACAGTTTGTTCAAAGATGTTTCAACACTGTCCAATAGTGTGAGAAGCTGGGTTGTCCAAGTCAAGTTCAGAACTGGTCTCCCCAGCGAGTTCAAGATCAGTGTTGCCTCGGCAGTCAAGCCTGAAGGTTGCTGTAATCCCCAGCAGGGTCGAGAATGCCTTTCCCCAACAAGTCTGAGGGCTGTTAGTTCCCCAGCGAGCCGGAAGGGCTGTTAGTTCCCCAACGGGTGGTGTCTGTGGGTAGTTTGTTCCTCAGCAGCTGGGCCTGAGGTGTTGTAATCCCCAGCAGGGTTGATGTTACTTCTCCAGCAAGTCTGAAGGTGGTTGTTTCCCCAGCGGAGGTTTGCGTTGTTTGTTTCCCCCAGCGGAGCCCCCAAGCGGATCGGGTTCAGTAGATGTCGTCCCCTGTAAGGATTGTCATTTCCCCAGCAGCAGTGCAATCCCCCAGCAGGATTGGAAGGTTGGTGTTTTCCCAATAAGTGACTCCCCAGTTGAGTCGGTTCCGCTGCCGTTTCGAGAATGTCAGATCAACAAGTATCCGCAGCAGATTTGTTGCATCTCCCCACAGAGTTGGAAGATCGAATCAGAATCGTGTGCTCAACAGAGTGGTCATTTGCTCTTCCAGCAAGATTTTTCCTCCGTTTGCATCTTGCATATAGTAATCATCATTTGCATTTGCATCCTCAAAATGCGTAGCATTTCCATCCAATATGGAGCATTACGCCATAGAAAACTCAAACATATGCATACATGTGTTAAACCAGATTGGATCATATCCCCAGCAGAGGCGGATCATTTTCAACATCCGTATTGCACGGTTGCAGCGGTTGCTCTTGACAGCATTCAGAATTGATAATCCCCCAGAGAGGTTTATTTCCTCACCCGTCCGTGAAAGGAAAGCGTGACTCCCCAGCGTAGTCCCCGGCAAGCGTCTGCCTTGTTTTGGCATATGTAGATGTCATCCTTACAATGCCAGTAGGTGTCGTGTTGATCCCCGTGTGGGTTTCCTTCCTTTTGGTGTCAGTAGACATCATCTTTCGATGTCGGTAAACATCGAGTTTCATCTCAGTCATCGATAAATGTCTGGTCGTCTTTTTTGATGTCGGTAAACATCATCTTTCGATGTCGGTAAACATCGAGTTCCGTCCCCAGTCATCGGTAAACGTCTGGTCGTGATCTTTTTTTTTCAGTCATCGGTAAATGTCTGGTCGTCCTTATTTATTTATGTCGGTAAACATGATCATTCGATGTCGGTAAACATCGAGTCCCTTCCCAGTCATCGGTGAATGTCTGGTCATATATCCTTTCTCTGATAAATATCAAAATCCCCAGTAGAGTCTTCGGTAAACGTCTTGTCTGGTTCCAGTTGTAAATATATTTTTCCTCCCTAGTCGAAGCCGCCATCGGTAAATGGCCTCGCTTTCCTGCTTCCCAGCTGCCATCGGTAAATATCAAATGTTGTTTTGAAGCTACCATCGGTAAATGGTCTCCTTTCCTTCGATATCGGTAAATATCGAGTGCCCAACCTAGCCGCCATCGGTAAATGGCCCCGCTATCTGTGATATCCGTTCCCCAGCCGCCATCGGTAAATGGCATCGTTGACTTTGATATCGGTAAATATCACATGTTGTCTTGAAGCCACCATCGGTAAATGGTCTCGCTTCCTTCTAATATCGAATTCCCAGTTGAAGCCGCCATTGGTAAATGGCCTCGCTTTCTTCATGTCATCCCCCGCAGAGTGCAAATTCTACGGTTCCTTTGGTATTCAATCCCTGTGTACCTACGGTTCTTAGTGGATTGAATAGGGGTAGCTGTAGCACCTCAAATTTGCACCCCATATTCATGCATACATTTTCATTTTTTAGGTCATTAACATTACATAATGCATTGCATAATATCAATAAGAATTGGCATCAAGAGAATTCATCTATGCAAGAGACCAAGCATTTCCTTGAGATGAAAGCCACATGAGAATTCTAGAGAGCTTATATGAATCAAGGTTCATTTTGAAGCAACTTGACCAAGTGGTAGAGGCTCAAAAGTCATCAGTACATGTCCAGGTCATCTAGGCCCCATAAAAGTCAACTGAAAGTCAACTGAGGGCTAGGGGGTGGAGAAATGGTTTGAGACACTTCATTCATGTCCAAGAGAGGCTCATTCATCATGTCAAACATCTACCTTGAAGATTTTGAAGCCAGATCAAAAGTTTCCAAAAATGGAAAGTGACCTGTAATTTCAAGTTTTCAAAAATGGCAAGTTTTTGGATCACATTCAACTTGATTTTCCAACATCAAAGAAGCTTCAAATAAAATTTTGTCCAACATGAAAGTTGAATATCTTTCTCTCCCATTTCCAAAATGTCCAAGATCATGAGCATCTGATGGATGGTTGAGAAGATATGATCCAATCATTGCCAAGTGTGCTTGAAACTTCAAAGTGCCATAACTTTTGAACCAAAACTCCAATTTAGGCCACTCTTTTTGCAAATTGCATGTCATGACCTATATTTTCCAAATCATTCATTGCATTGTATGAAATTTGTTCACGTGATCATTTTGCCATGCATGTGTTTTTTGGAGGGAAAATCATCAATTTGAATTTGGTGCATGCTACAAGTTTTTTAACCATTCCATCATGTTCATAAGCTCATTTTAAGTGAAAATACACCATGCATGCTACTGTTCACGTTCATATTTGCCATGCATAGGGTGAATTTTCCAATTGTGCATAACACCTCATATCTCATTAAACTTTCATTAGCCATGCCTAAGTGTCATTAGCAAAGTGATTAGCATGTCATATAAAGCCTTAATCATAACAGAATTTTCAGAACAACACATTCTAGATCTAGATCACACTTTTCCCTCCAATTTTTCTCTCAATCATAATTCAAAAATTCTCCACATAGCATATGAATTTTATTGAATATTCTTGTTCCTTGATCATCATTTGGTAGGATTCAAGCATTGATTTGAAGAAATTGGTGAAGAATCAAGCAAATCCATACATGAACATGAACATGGAGTTTTGAGTTTCAGCAAGATCCAAGCCAATTGAAGCATCAAATCGTGTCTTAGACATCATAGCAAAGTTGAGGGAGGAAATTGGGAGCTGGAGAGCACTTGAATCCACCATTTTCATTGACTGTTCTTCAGGTAGGTCAAAATTCGAATCACTTAATTCTTCAAACCATGGCCATGTTTAGGTAGATCTCCTCATGCTGATTAACCTGATGCTTTTAGAATTGGAAATGGTTGAGTATTGGTTGAGATAGGTTAGTTTAAAGTTTTGAATGCATTTATGTTTTCATTCGATTCTCAATATTCATGGAGTTTTAGCTGAAAATAATGGTAGATTTGTGTTCCTGGTTTCAAGACGAGTCCAACCATATATGCCTTTGAAAATTCTTGAAAAAAAATGGATGAAGCTACTGTAGCAGCCACCGTCTTCATGAAGAAGACGGTGGAAACCACTGTGCATGAATAGTAGCGCCACCGTCTGAAAACCCTAGGACTCATAAGCCAAAACGGCGTCGTTTTGTATAGCGAGCATTACCTCCATTCGGTTCCCAGCGTGCGCATATTTAAATCCATTTTATTTTCCAAAACCAAAACGCGGTCGTTTTGGTGTGCACCTGGTTCGATCCTTCATGATGGCATTTCCAATTTCATTTTCAAATATCATTTTCCACATGATTTCCATTTATTTCATTATTTTCATGCAATTTGTAAAAATCACTAAAAATTGAAAACAAGTCCAAATAATTCCAAATTTTTTCTCACATATTCCCTGAAGTGTCTATTATTTTATGATGTGATTTTCTGATTTTTATCATTGCTGGAATTTTAAATGTGATTGATTCTTTGGACATGTATGCAAATGTGACATGCTTCATTCATTCTATTGTGAAATGCTCATACATTGGCCAATTGATTTGAAATTTGGTATGCTGATTCCCAACATGTTGCATTATTTTTTAGGCTTGGTTGTGCATTTTTAGCATTTTTCATCTCTGTTTTGGACACATGGATGTGTGGTGTGACAATGTGTGTCACACAATTTGATGTCATACTTGTGCATTTTCATTTCCATGTCAATTGAGCTCTGTTGATTCTAATTTTTGGCATGATGATTGTGTTTGACATGTTGTATGCACATAAAAAATTTCATGCTTGTTTGATTCATTTCTGTTTTAAAATGGAATTTTTATTCTTGATGTCCAATTGTGAGCTTTGTAATTGCCTTTGTCATATCTTGCTCATGTGATGACCTTGCTTTATGCTTTAGACTTGGTCCCTTTTAGGACATGTTCTTACTGGAATAAATGTGTTTCATGTTGAATATTGGTCGCTGTTTTGACTTTTTGCTTTGCCTTTGACCCTAGTCTTGGACTAGTGGTTTGTACTCATCTTTTGAGCTTTGTATTTCAGGTTCAAGCTATTAGCTCTAGTGGTTGATGCAATCTTATGACTTGAGATGCAAAATTATTTTGTGCACTAATCTTTTGTGTTGTAGGTTCATTGAGTATGATGGAATCACTTGAATGCTTGCACATAGAGCTTGACTTGTGTACATATAGAACCACTGTTGACTGTCTGTTTGGTTTGTCTGAATGTGAATATTGACTTGTTTGATTTTCTTACAGGTACTTTAGTAGCTTTAACTCATTGCTTGAGTTGATTTGCTTTGCTTGTGGTTGGCATACCACCTAGGTAATCATCCTCTAACTCCATGTAGTCTGGAAGCCCTGTCGTTTCTTTTGGCAGACATTTGGCTGAAGTCCTCCTTAAGAGGCAATGACTGTGTTTTTTTACTTTTGTGCCATGTACTTCAAGCCCTCCTAAGTGAAGAGGCAATTGGCAGATAGAAGGGATTAGCAGTCAGTCCCCTGCTATTCAGTTGAGTCTTTCATCTTGCTCGTCCTACGTGCTGATGCATTTTGAATAAACACCCAAGATCTTGTATATAGAGCCAGTCGAGTGGAGTAGAGTCCCGCATTCTGGACTCCCACGTTTTCATTGATTGAAGCTCACCCAGGCCCGGGTTAAGAGCTATGAGGACCAATCCTCATTACCTGTTCATCTGCTCACCCTGACGGTCAGTGTCAGTGGTTAAGAACCCTCAGATACCCTTCTAGTTGGCTTGTTTGTCGAGGTTGATATGACCCCTTGACTAAAGCCCGGCTTGTTTGTCGAGGTTGATATGACCCCTTGACTAAACCCTCACCCTTGATGTTTGAGCCCCATTGTTGGTGTGTTTACTTCATGTTGTATGTGTTTGTGTGGTGTGATTGTATCCCCTAGGTTTGCTAGACTTCACATAGTCTCGTTTGCATGTCAATTAAGGTAGCACGGTTCCTTCGTCTAGGACTTCCTTTCTTGCGTAAGCTTTCCTAAAACACAAATAAACTTTACCTCCTCTTAAGGACACGTTAACTCCTTCAACTACAGGTGAGTAAGTCTCCAAAGGTCTTGCATCCGGTAGATTGCGTAGTGACGTTGTTCACCTAAAAAACACAAAACAAACAGAAATAGTTTAGCCGAACTACGGCAACTCTGATTCTCATGTCCAGATGAGATACGTAGGCACGAGATGCGATGTCTTGTCGAGTTTGACTGACAACTAACTTTAATCCTTGTCTCTAGCCCTCGTTGCGATCGAGACCTTCCTTTTCTCTTGCCCTAGTTGCGATGGAGTCTGATGTAAGTCCAGCGATTGGCATTCGGTTTCCTGTTTGCGTTTCTTTGTTCGGAGTCGGACGTAAGCCCAGCCATTGGCAGTCTGTTTCCAGTTGTGTGTTTGCTTTGACGTCTCAGCGTTTCCGTTTAACGTTTTGTTTCGACGTGCGTTAGCCGAGCTACGAGTGCTCTGATTCTTCCTCTGGTTAGAGAAGATACGTATGCATAGGATGCGATATTCTAGCGAGCACGTTTCCCGTTCTCCCCGAACTACGTCGACTCTGATGTTTGTGTCTGACACACTACGTAGGCCCAGGATGCGACATCCTGCCGAGTCCGCTTTCTCCGTCTTCTTTCACCTGTCTCTTATTCTAGTGTGTGTGCAGTTTTTGAGCAGTTATTTAGCAACCTTATCCTATTCTTTTTGAGCGTGGATCCCGTTGAGTACTGTCGTACCCCAAATTTTGCCCACACTTCATATGTTTTCTAGTGCCATTTTATTTCAAATAACTGAAATGGCACATTTGGTAAGAGAGCATGTGTAAGGAGTACAATCATAAGGTCTTGGGTTCAAATCCCAACTCTCATTTTTTTAGTACATTTTTCTCTTTTTCCGTTATTTCTACCTTTCACAAAAAAATAAAAAAAATTACATTCTTATTTTTGATTTTTGATTTAATATTTTTAGATAAATACAATCTTTCCATTTTTATGAACTTTTATTTAAAAAGAGTAAAAAAATATCCAGAAAAATATTATTAATATTACTTGTTCCATTTTATGCACTTTTATTTAAAAAAGAGTAAAAAATATCCAGAAAAATATTATTAATATTACTTGTTCCATTTTATGCACTTTTATTTAAAAAGAGTAAAAAAAATATCATTTAAGATTACTTGTTCGATTTTATGCATTTTTATTTAAAAAGATTAAAAAAAATATAAAAAAGTTTTATGGTATATATTTTTGCTCCATTTTATTTCAAATAATTATAATAGCTCAGCTGATGAGAGTTTAAGTATGAAGAGTGGCAAACATAGGGTCCTAGGTTTGAATTATGTTGGGACATTTTATTAATTTTTATTTCTTCTCATTTTTCTTATTTTAGTTCATTTTCTATTCTTCTTCTTTTTATTTATTTATTTACTATTATTATTATATTTTGATATTATTAGTAACATTAGGTACTGTTATTATTATTAAAAGAAAAAATCAAACAAATCTTGGTTAGTTAATTTTACTATTAATTTCATTAGGCATAGTATTATCATTGTCTTAAATGTTATTATTATTAGTATTAAAAGAAAAAAAAAAGTAAGAAAAAAGAATTATGTTATCATTATTACTATTATTAAATTGAATAATTATTTTTGATATTATTATTATTAATTTAAATTATAGTCATTTATTATTATTATTATGCTATTTAACCAATAAATATCCCAAATATAAAAAAATAATAGTACAAGATCTTGCAATAACATTTCAAAATCAACCCCAAATTAAAACCAGATCAAAACTTCTTTTTTCTTCCCGGATAAAAATAGAAAAAAATCAAAATCTTTTTACATTGCTATTATTATTATTATAAATTATTATTCTTATTTACAAGTAAAATTCATAAAATGTTTTTTCAGGATATCATTAATATCTTTATTATTAGTATTGATTCCTTTAATTATTATTGATTTACTATCATCAATTATCCGGATTATCATCATCAATTATCCAGATTATTATCATCAAACATCAAGTCAAAAAAATCATTTTTTATCATTTAATTAAAAACATTAATTTTTTCATTAAAATTATAATTTTATGCCTAAAATCTCAAAATATCGTAAAATAAAAAAAAAATTGGAAATATTTTGTTTACATTTTATTTTAGGATAGTAATTCAATTTCATTTAACATTTCATTTTAGGATAGTAATTTAAATCGATTTTTAATATAAAGAATATACAAAAAGTAATTAAGTGATTTTGTTCTTTTTAAATTATTCCATAATATTTTTGTTTTTTATTTTTTATTTTGGAAATAATCAACATTACTAGTTTCTAAAGCTAAAAAAAAAAAGTTTATTTCTTAACTTTCGGTTTTTCTTTTTAGATAATTTTTAAATATTATTATTTTGTACTTCTATGTATTATTAGTAAAACAAAAATCAGAAAATGTGTCATTAATTTGATTGACTTCATTTTTAGCATGTTTTAAATATAAATATAGAACTTTAAGAAATATCAAGTTAATTAATAAAAATAATTGAAATTCAAGTCAAATGAAATATGTTTTTTTGGACTTTTGGATTGTTTTAATTAATTGTTGGAATAAAATTAATTTGTTTCCTTCTTAATTTAACCTAATTTTATCTATAAATAGGACTTATGTTTACACTTCACAGTCATCCACAATTTACATATTCTTATCCTAAAATTGTTGCTCTTCACATCGAAGAACAACAACAAATAAATCCTAGACTCCAAAATCAAGTTGATCAAGAAATATCGAAAGAAAAAGGAAGAACGCGAGGAATAGGAGGAAGGAAGCAGCAGCTTACGTGGGTCACGACACTTCAGGTTGGTATTTTCATACTATTGATTATCAATTGTATATATTCATTCTTGAATTCTTGTTTGGATTGCGATTTGGGGTCTGAATTAATTTTTGTGTGTTTTATTATTAAATAATTATGTATTTGAGTATTTAATTAATTTGATGTTGTATATACTTAATTTTGTTTTTGTGTAAGATTAACTTTTATTAAATTTTTATATAATCAAGTTTAATTATCATCATAAACTAAAATAACCTAACTTTACAAAATTCTATTCCTTGTAAAAAAAATTTTATACAATTATCACAATTTTGTTTTACATCTAATTAACATATTATCTTGCCAAAACTCATAAACATAATCCTAATAACCTAAAACAAAATCTCACGAAGCCTAATAAAACAAACCTGCATTTTATTTTTCAGTGAGTTTACAAACGTTCTCACACTAATGCAATTTCAAACACATCTTTAAAAAGGGCTAAATTGTTAACATTGAATCTTCCATATTTTTTTCAGTAAAAAAACTCAATACATAATATACTTCCGGCCTATTTTTTAAGGGATAAAAATTTATGGGATAATTTAGGGATAATAAATAGGGATAATTTTTAGGGTTTTAGGGATAAATAATTAGAGATAAGGGATAAAAATAAGGGATAAAAATAAGGGATAAAAATAAGGGATAAAAATAAGGGATAAAAATAAGGGATAAAAATAAGGGATAAAAATAAGGGATAAAAATAAGGGATAAAAATAAGGGATAAAAATAAGGGATAAAAATAAGGGATACAACAAGGGACAAAAACATGTATAAAATTCTATAACAATTTCAAGGGATAAAAACAAGGGATAAAAACAAGGGATAAAATTTATGGGATAAAATTATGAGATAAATATAGGGATAATATGGGATAAAATTTGGGGATAATTTCTAAGATTTTAAGGGATTTAAATTAGGGATAACATTGGGATAGAGGATTTATCTTATTACATTTTTTAATTTTCTTAATTAAATTAAACTATATTTTCAAATCAAATGGGAGAAGGACATGAGATACAAACATGGGATAAAGTACTAGGAATTTTCAAGGGATAAGGGTTATGTCTAAATATTCGATTATAATCACTAATTTATTTTCTTAAATAAGTTAAATATTTTTATTTTTATAACATAACATGGGATAAAATCTATAACATTTGTTAGGGATAAAATTAGGATAAGGGATATATCTTATTACATCTAAATTAATTTATTTTTATTAATTAAATTAAATTATATTTTTAAATTTAATGGGATAAGAATGTGGGATACAATGTGGGATAAAACTCTTTTCTTTCCAAGGGTTAAATTGGGATAAAAGATTACATCTAATACATAACTATGACTCTTAATTTATTTTCCCAAATAAATTAAAACAACATTTTTCGCAAGGGATAATAGGATAAAGTCAATTCAAACTCACTTCAAATCATAAGACCTCTACCCTAGTGTATTGAGGCATTTTCTAAGATTACTCCTCCGCCCCCGATGCGTGAGAACTTTTAAGGGATAAAAATAACCAACCAACCAACATTTTTTAAGAAGAACTACGGTACTCTGATCCCTCGCCTAATGCGAAGGTACGTAGGCATAGAGTTGTAAACTCTAGCGAGTACAATTATGAAAGTATTTTTGGGTTTCTCGTCCATTTAAAAGTAATACATTCTGTAAATAGATAAATAATTAATAATTAATAAATATTAAAGCAAACACTTTAGAAACACACACTAGCCCTAGAATTGTAGGAGGATCCCATTGAGTACAATGGAAGTAAGGGGTGCCTAACACCTTCCCCTTACTTAACTGACTCCCGAACCTAGTCTCTTACCCTTAACTATTAGGTTTTATCATTATTTCCCTGTTCCTTAGGAACGAATAAAGGATGGTGGCGACTCTGTCATTTTTCCAACCGCGACAAGTACAATGGACGTGAGGGGGTGCTAATACCTTCCCCTTGCATAACCGACTCCCGATCCTTGCAATCTCTGGTCGTAAGACCATTTCCTTTCCAGGTTTACTTTGAGCGTTTCCTTTCCCTCCTTTGGGATAAATAACGCACAGTGGCGGCTCTGTGTCTTTTCCCGCCAGTTGTTTTTCGCGTAGGCGACACCAGGGCACCCCTGAACCATATTAACAGCTGCCTTCCCATGCTCGGGCAATGGGTTCTTCTTCACATTTGGGCCTACGTCATTAAAGAACAGTATCCCACTCCTCACAAGGTCTTGCACCTTGGTCTTCAAAGGAAAACAATTCTCCACGTCATGTCCGGGAGTACCGGAATGATACACACAGTGAAGTTCGGGCTTGTACCACCACTGAGGATTGGCTGGCACAGCAGGAGGATCACGAGGAGTTATCACCTTCCTATCGATCAAGGAAGGATAAAGTTCAGCATACGTCATCGGAATCGGGTCAAAAGTCACCCTCTTCCTCTCGTAGTTGTTGGTGCTGGTGTTGTTATTGTTGTGAGGCTGGTAAGCCTGTTGTTGTTGACGATGTTGTTGTTGTGGTTGTTGAGCTTCTCTAAAAGTAGGTGCTATGTGAGCCACCTGGTGTTGGTTGACAGTTGGATAAACTTCTCTCCTCTTCACAGAGGGCCTTCTTTTAACATGGGAAGACACAGCATGAGCCTCCCCCTCTTTCTTCCTAGAAAATCCTCCATACTTCTTTATTGAGGAACCATCATCACGAGATAAACGTCCTTCACGGACCCCTTCTTCTAGCCTCATCCCCATATTCACCATTTCGGTGAAGTCCGAGGGAGCACTAGCAATCATGCGCTCGTAATAGAAAGAGCTCAAAGTCTTCGGGAAGATCTTTTTTTCATCTCCTTCTCTTCCAAGGGTGGCACTATCCGAGCTTCCAATTCTCGCCATCTCTGGGCGTATTCCTTGAAGGTCTCCTTATCTTTTTGGGACATCGCCCTCAACTGGTCCCTGTCTGGAGCCATGTCCATATTATATTTATACTGCTTCACAAAGGCCTCGCCTAAATCGTTGAAAGTGCGAATGCTTGCACTCTCCAACCCCATATACCACCGGAGCGCAACACCTGTCAGGCTATCCTGAAAGTAGTGAATCAGCAGTTGATCATTGTCAGTTTGTGTTGACATCTTGCGAGCATACATCATAAGATGGCTGAGTGGACATGTATTTCCCTTGTACTTCTCAAAGTCAGGCACTTTGAATTTAACAGGAATTTTAATGTTGGGCACCAGGCACAACTCAGCAGCACTTTTCCTAAAGAGGTCCTTACCTCTCAAAGTCTTCAGTTACTTGCGCAGCTCAAGGAATTGATCTTTCATTTCATCCATTTTTTTATATACGTCTGAACCCTCAGACGGCTCGGAATGATAAATGGTGTCTTCTACACGAGGGAGAGTGTGCACAACGGGAGGTGGCACAGACAGAACCGGGATAGATGCCGGCATAGAAGCAAGAGTAGGGGCAAAACCCTTTGGCATGAAGTTGGATGGCATTCCCTAAGGGAATCCAGTAGGCATAGTTGGAGCGAAGTGGGCTGTAGCAGCAGGCACTGTTGAAGTAGCTATCTCAAAAATAACCGTCCTCGCGGGAGGAGTAGCAGGAGGTGGTGAAGCTTGACTTTGCACGGCCAGAACTGACTCCATCATGGCAGTCAATCTAGCAATCTCTTCCTTCAGGTCCCTGTTCTCTTGCTCGAGATGTTCCATTATCTTTGGATGATTTACTCTGGTGTTATACCGGTGCGTCATCTTGTCTTCAAAATAAATGAAGAGCAAAGAGTTAGACCACTGATCAAGAGCTCGGAACAAAACCTGCTTATGCATATGACGCATGCAATGCTTGTGCACATGATTTGTTTTTATTAGAGGGACTTTATAGAGATCTATTTGCAAATATTTGAAGAATATTGAACTTTTAGGACATATATGGAATACTCATAGTACTATAATATTTGGAAACTTTTTTACACCAAAGAAGTAGTACAGTTTTGGTAACCAAATACAATATAAGAGAAAAGAAGAATAAACATCCTATGGAGCCCTGGAAGCAATCGTCCAAAGTCTTCGAGATCGAAAGATAAGTTACGCGAAGCCTCTTCATCTCTCTCTCATAAGCTGCTTCTATGTCGGCCTTCTCCTTGGCGAGTTGATCATACTTCCTCTTCCAAAACCTAGATGAGTGAGGAAGAAGAGAAGTAACCACATCATCAGGCTCATCAATAACCTGATGCTCTAGAAACTATCATTGCATCCTTATCTTTGAGCTGCTGAAGAAGCTCCCCACCCTCATGAACCCAAGCACGCGACCGGTCTTCGTCTCTCAACTCCTCTACTCCTTGATTAGGGAGGGTTGAAGGCCCAACCATAACCATAGGGGTAGGTCTCGGATACTCGTACGACATGCGGTATTCAAGAGCTCTCTTCCTCACCCAAGCAGTGTAAGGTTCCAAGGAAACACAATTCTTTGGACCAAGCTCATTCCTCCCTTTCCTATGAACCTTGCGCCAGGCGTGGACCATCCTATCCTTCAAGTTTTGGGGATCTTTACCCTCTTGAAAGAACAAGCCTTCCAACAAAATGTTGTTAGGTTTATCCTTTAAGGGGAACCCAAGTTGACGGCGAGCCAAAGCAGGGTTGTAGTTAATTCCACCCATGTACCAAGAAGAGGTACATTGGACAACTCACCACAAGAGTCAATAATCTGAACGCCATCATAAACACGATTATACCAAGAGATATCATCATTAGTGAGAGACATAAGTCTTGTGGACCACCGTAGACATCCATTGTTCTCCTTGAAGGCAAGCGTCTGAGGCAAGTGCGAAATAAACCACTTATACAACAGAGGCAAACATCACACAATGGAACCACCGCCCTTTGCATTCCTCATATGCAAAGAGAAATAAGTGTCACCCAACAGAGTCGGAACGGGATTAAGAGAAGAGAAAATCCTAATAGCGTTTACACCCACGAAGTTGTCGATGTTGGGAAATAACACTAGCCCATAGATGAGGAGTACAAATATGGCTTCAAAAGCTTCCTTACTCATGGCCTTCCCAAACAAAGTAGCTTTGGCAATCAGAAAATAAGACGGGAGACCTTGAATTCCACCCTTGGTAGTCATATGGGCAACAATGTCGGATACCTCCACATGAAGCATGTCAGCAATCTCTTGAGAGGACAGAATCTTCTCTAAACCACTGAACGAAAAACGGTCAAGAATAGGTATAACCACATGATAAGCATACTCCTTAAGTGCAGGAAAAAGCTGGAAATCCGGAAAAGTGAAACATCGATATAGAGGATCGTAGAACTGCACCAACACACTCATTAGACCTTCATCCACCTTAGTAGAAAGAATAGACAGAAGCTTCATATGGCGAACTTTGAACTCCAGAAGCTCTAATACATAAGATGTCAAACTCCTTAACTCTTTCAAGTCGGGTTGTCTGAAACTGTACTTCTTCGTATTCCTTCTTTGCTTATCCATGTCTGAAAATTTGCAAATAGACCTCTTAAGTTCCTTGAAAATCTTTATTGTGGATGACATGAATGCGGATGAATGCATGAAGGCATGGATGCAACAATCACACTCAAGGATCAAGCAAGTCACACCATAAAAGGTCACGGGATGGTTCAAGTTATCATCAATATCAATCATCCATTTTGGTGGATTTATGGTTTACACCTTATCAACACCCAAGTTCCATCGATATTGAGGATATACGAGAACGGATCAATCGCGAATCAAGGGTTTGTTGTGAGTCACGAGCATGGATTCTCGGTTAAGAACCACCCAATGGGAGTGTACTATGGTTAAACCTGACAATCATGTTCTAAAAAGGTTCCCATAGTCATCATCTCATCTTTCAGATATTATCAGATAACACGACTACTTGTATTCCAAAAATATTCTCAAGAGAGACTCTTATGAGTGTAGTATCGCGTAACAATCGCCTCAAGTCTTACACTTGAACGACCTTCGCACTACGTCCTAAAATAGGCCAAGATGGGCTAGGTATCTAAGGTCCTTGGCTTCTAAGGTTTGTATTGGAAAGAGTAATGCCTAAGCACGACTACTCGTGTGACATTATTGATCCCAATAAGACCTCCACCAAGTGAATGGGCTTGCAAGTTAACTTGTTAAGGAATAACTCCACACAAGTCAACAAGACTATGCCATTCTCCTATCATAAGTGCACTCGAGTTCGGGTATAGAACTCATCACACAAGAAATCACCAAGCATACAATCAATTAATATATCAAGCAATTCATACATGACAAGCAATACAGTCATCCCAAATTTGCACAAAAATATGCCACAAATAAATATAAACATACAACACATTCAAGCAAAAAGTAGGCTAAACCCACTAGAGAGTTAGATCCCCAGCAGAGTCGCCACTTTCCTGTAGCAGGGTTTTCCTTACCTTTAGGTTTATTGACTAAACCAAAAGTCAACATATAATTCGAGTCGCCACCGCACTTTTATTTGTCCAAAGGAAAGGCTAAAAAGCGAACAAAAGCCAAGGTAAGAAGTTTTTCAAATCAAAAACTAATAAAAATGTCAAAGATCTGGGTAAGGGGGTTGGTTATGAAATGTGAAGGTTTTACGCATCCAAAACATCCTTAGTACTCTAAGGGAACCCTTTTTGCAAATATGTGTTGTAGGTTGGTATTTGTGAAAAGATTTGCGCAAAAGATTAGGGGGATGAGAAGAGAATAGATTATATTTACAAATTTTGTTGTTTGAATGGATGAACCCATTGCCTACGTACCATCACAAAAGGTAGGATCGAAACCTCGTAGTTCGGGGTAAAAATCTCAAAGATTGGTGAATTGATTTGAACAAAAGCCTTAAGGTCTTTTGTTATCAAAGGGAGAAAACTCAACCTAAATCAACAATCCACCATGTGAGGAAGGCTTCAACATACTAGTGAGGGGTTAACCCTATAATAAGTATGGAAGACTTATAATCCAATCACTAAGGATGAGGTGAGATTTACATCAACCACTATGATAACTCAAACCTATGACTAATGTTTATGAAAAGGTTTTAATAAGGTGGCCATTGGAACCACAAAAAAAACAACTTGAAGTGAGTTATATTTACAAGTTAGGTTTATTTACAAAATAAAGTCAAAGTTGGATTAAGATTCACTCACAATGAGTATTGATGAAAATGGTTTTGAAAAATCAAAGGCATAAGGCCGAGGTTTCTAATTTAAAACAAAGTCAAAGTTTAAAAAATGATTTTTGGCTTGGTTAGAGTGGGGAGAAGAAGAGAATGGCTAGTCCTAAGGTAATACAAATATAAGAGGGGAAAGATAAACCCTTGGAGTTCCTTTTCTTGAAGTCATAGAGATGACTTAAGATGCGCCTTTCCTTTGGACTTAGCACACAAGCAAGCAATCAAACAAATTGAACTCAAGCTCCTAAGATTTCCATTTGGCTTGTCTCTTAACTTGGCTACTCATGACAATGATCCTCCTTTCACAATCTCAAAGTGGGATTCATATCACACAAAAGCAAACGCCAAAAAGTTCACAAACACAATAAGGGGAATGGACAAATAATAAGTTTGGATGAGAAGTCCTTTAAAGTCAACTTTGAAATTTAGCATTCTAAAGGCATGAGGCCTAGTTGCTCTTCAACAAATTTAGCATTCTAAAGGCATGAGGCCTAGTTGCTCTTGAACTCCTTTAAGCATAGGTAAATCCTAATTCTAAGTCCTTTCTCCTTTTGCATTAGGTTCACACAAAGCAAACAAAAAACAAACACAAGATAACAATATATTTATATACAATAATTGGCTCAAATGAGCAAAAGAAAAATGACATAAACATAAAATATGTGCTCAAGTGAGCAAAATGAAAAGCAATATGAATAAATGAGCAAGAAATAAATGGCATTAAAGTAAAGGGCAAGAAATTAAATGCTCAAATTAAAGTTAGTAATTAGTGAAGTTATGTTAGCTTGTCATAAGACAATGTAGCGCTATGTTAAGCAATTGTAAGTGGATTAATATAGTAGTCACACCTATCTGAGGCCGGTCAATAAAAATATAGGCAAAGAACACAAGTTAGAGATCGTGACTAGTAAGCCAAGCTCCACAAACTTGCCATGCCAAAACAAAAGGGGAAGGGTCTTGTATTGTCTTTAGGTTATTTGCTTGACCAAGAAGAAACCTATCTTGGACACAAAACAACTCACTTGATCATGGATCAAGTTGAGTTTGGTTTGGATCAAAGAAGGTTAAGCCTCTCATTTAAGACCAACCATAAGAAACTTAACTCATTGGCCATTGATGGAAAGAATGGGATGAAGATGAAAGGGAGGGGAAAAGAAGTCAAGTATCAAGTCCAATTGATCAAATGTGAATCAAGTCATCATTAATCAATGCCAAACAGAAAAGAAATGAAGATTACAAGTCAACAAGTCAACAATATTTTTTGGTATTTTTTGAATTAAAATAAAATGCAAATAAAAAATAATCAAATAAGGTCAAACTTCAAATTCAATTCAAATCAACTTCAATAAATCCAATTAAATTCTCATAGGTCTAACATGGTCAAACAAACTTTGACTAATTTTCTCAACAATTTTTGAAATAAGAAAGCCATTAAAAACAATTAAAAATAGCACAAAATGGATTAAAATCTCAAATAAATCTCAAATCAAATAAGACTTGATGAGACTATTTTTCATTGATTTATCATGATCCATAATGCTAGGAAAATATTTTTGAATTTTTCAAATATCATAAAGTATTTTAAAATGAATTAAAACTATTAAAAAACCAAATAATTCACAAAAAAATATTAAATAAAGTCACAAAAATAATTAAAAATCAAAATATGAAACTAGAGTTTTCAAGAATTTTTTTGGAATTGGTTTCATATTTTTATGACTTCAAATAATTTTTTTTATGAATTTTTGAAAATAAAAGGAATTAACTGAAAATAAAATGAAAAATAGAAATAATGGAAAATCCAGCGCCAGAGGATCAGATTCATTAATTGACGTGGTAAGGCTGGATGGCTCAGATGTGAGGGCGCATGGTGTGACCAAGTCAAATGCGTGGCATAATGAATTAAAACAAGTAAACATAATGGATGATCAGGATTAAAACGTGGAAGCCTGATCCAAGGACCATGAAGGTATACACGTGGTGGTGGTGGAAACCACCATCTTCTCCAGTGAACCAACAAACTCCGGCCACCAGTTGCAGAGAATTTTATTTTAATAAAAAAAAAATAAGGACATCAAATTGAAGCTCGTGTGATGTAGATCACCACTGTATCCATGGATCTTCCTCACTCTTCCTATGTTAAGAGAAATGTGAAGTGGAAGGTGTTCAAACTGAAAGTGCACTAAATGGAAAATTGAAACCACCATTGGCTTGCCTCAAGTGTGAGGACTTCAGAAAACCACACAAACACAAGCATATCACATTGAATTGCAAGTTCTAGATCCAAAATGTTTGAAGTTCTACCTCTGAATTGAAGCTCTTCAAGCCACGAAACCTTCAAGATCTTGACTCCTCTTTGCTCTAGGGATGCAGTGGAGATGATAGGCTAAGGAATTGAGCTTTGAAAATCAACTAATGATGTTGAGTTTCAAGCTTGAAAGTGAGAAAAATTTCTGGAAAATTCATTTGGTATGTCTATGGTTTGAATGATGTAGCGTTTCAGATCTCCGAAAGGTTGATGAGTGAATGAGAGGGAGCTATTATTTATAGCTGAACTTGGTTGTGCATCATGTTTCCCTCGTGTGCATGGCATTTGAAAATGGATATGCATGGGCCTGTACAGGCGCATGCGAGGCCCAATGATGAGTGTAAAACCATGTTGAGTTCATTTGGAATGGAATTGGATGTGTACATGAAGTGGAACTAGCTTTCACATTAAGTTTCATCATGAAATGCCAAAATGAACATAAATGAAGAGCCCTTTAAAACTCATCAATGGTAAGTCCAAAAAAGTAATATGAGTAATGGTTGGAAAGCCCTTGAAATAAGGAACAAAAGTCATGTTGGGAAAAAATTCATTTGGCATTTAGAAATTAATGAAAACTGGCTGTGAAAATGTAGGTACAAAACATGTTTAAGTCACCTTTGAAAATTTTCACCAAAAGCAAGCCTATTCAAACCCCTCTCTTTTCATGATGCAAGTTTCAAATGGAAAAACATCCAACATCAAAGTTGTAGATATTTTCAGGATGATAATTTAGACTCAAAGTTTGCATCATTTGTATTTTCCATGACAAAGTTATGGGCATTTGAAGTTAGGTATTTTTTCAAGTTCAATGACCTTGGTCCAATGTGACCTATAATGTTTTGTATTATCACATGTATATCTTTTAGGATTATGAAATTTTGTCCAACATAACATTTGAATTAGACATCTCAATATTTCCAATTCATTTTGTCTCACCTCAATATCATAAAAATTAAGGAAGTTATTCCCTTGGTAAGTTGACCCAAAATTAGGGTTTCAGTCAAAATGACCTATAATGTTTTGAAATGAATTATGACCTTCCATGTTTCAAATGGATTTTTGATGAACATGAAAGTTGTTTATATGGTTCTAAAGAACATGTTTTCTCTTGGGGTCATCTTCATTTGACAAACACATCAAAAGTTATATCTCAATGGTGCTCAGCTTAGTCAGATGACTTTACTGGTCAACTTTTCAAGGCCAAACTTCCAATATTGATGAATAAATGATTTAGGATTCTCAAATAATATCATATATGCATAAAATAATGAATGAAATAACTTCCCTTGATTAAATTTGATCATAGGTTAAGATTGCTTCATGGGCAAGGCACAGTCAAAGCACAGTTGAATTAGGGTTTCCTTGGGAAACAATCCTCAAGCCCTTTGGGTTATCTTGATCAAATTGGCAAGTTGAGATGCTTGGGAGACATATATGATGATTAAGATCTTTGTGGACCATTGTCATGCTTTTTCTCTTCTTCATCTGACCATTTCATTGAGCTTAGGAGCCTCATAGGAGCATTGGAGCACATGATCACTTGAGCTTCAAAACAAAAAGAGTTAGTGACATATTTTTGTGCTTTTGGTTAGTAATCAAAATAAGAAAAGCAATAATATACAATACAAGCATGCTTGGTGGTCTCAATCCACTCACACAAGTCCCAACCCTAGGGTTAAGGAGACAAACATCCTATGATCCTTGAAGCAATGCACTTGTGCAATGATATGATGCCATGAGGGATCTTAGGGTCAAAATTAGGATCTTACAAAAACCCAAAAAATAAGAAGTTTTCAAATCAAAACTAATAAAATGCCAAAGATTACAGGTAAGGGGGTTGGTTACACAGAGGGAAGATGTTAGCACCCAAAGTGTCATAGGTACTCCTAGGGAGCCCTTTTTTGTGTGCATATGTGTTTTTGTACATATGATGTTTGCAAAAAAATAGAATGGAGGGATTAGCAAAGAATTCATTAATTATATTTTTGTGCCTACGTACCAACATAAAAATGAGGGATCAAAACCTCGTAGTTCGTGATACAAATTTCAAAGTGGATGCATTGCTTTTAACAAAAAATAGATTTGAAAGGCACAAAGGCCTAGAAAATGGTTTGAATGAGTTAATTATTTTTGTATTTTGAAAATTTTAAGTCAAGTATAGTTAAGTTTATTTACAAATTTGATTTAAGAAAAGAAGTTTGAAAATGCAATGACATAAGGCCAAAGTTTCTAATTTGCAAAGGGTCTAAGTTTTAAAGAAAAAACAAGTACAAACAAAGAAGTTTTTTTTTTAAAGGGAGGGAGAGATTTTGAAATTAAAGAGATGGGGAGGAGATGAAGAGACTAATCCTAAGCACAAAATTAATAGTTAAGAGTTGAAAAGATCTAACCAATGGGTTGCAATCTAATAGACAAGAGTGTCATATATAAACCCAAATTCCCTTGGACACTAGAATGAAGTAATAAACAATGCACACAATACTAACTTGAAGAGCAAGGCACCAAATAAAGATAGCCACATCCAAGCTTAACCACCATGATCTTCTTCAAATTTTGCCCATGTAGTAGATGAATTCCATAATGCCACAAGTCACAGGTTCAAAATAACAGCTTCACAATGATCATGTTGCAGATGAACTCAAATGAGTCTTCAATGATGTATCAGATGAAGTTTCATATTTCAAGCACTTGGTTACATGAAAGTTGGCATTGGGCAAGTCCTTTGCATAGGGAGCGTTGCCTAAATTCTAAGTCTAATTGTCTCAGATCAAACCAACAGTCCACACAAGATGTTTTTTAGGGTTTTTGTTCTTATTATGTACATTAATGGCCAAAGACCACACAAACAAACACAATATATGTAATACCCCAAAATTTACCCTTCACTTTTTCATGGAAAGCATGGGATTGTGTTTCACACTGCATTAGCATCATACTAGGTCATACTCATTGCATACTGCATTAGTGACATGGAAATCAGGGTTTGATTGACCACTCCTTAACAGAAGGAGCCCACACAAAGCAAGACTTAGAATTGGACTTCATTTTCTATGTATACAAGTCTCAAGGGTCTCAAGGGGTTCCATATGTCTTATTATGGTCCTCAGTTTCATCAATGGAAGATTCAAAGCTCTCAGAGTGCGTATCTGGATTTAATCAGAAATCAGGGTTTCATGGCTATCTGCAACAACCAAGGTTGGGTTAGAAGTAAATGGGGATCATTCATGTCATGATTAGATAGGGATCTTGGTCTAGGAAGACTCACATTTATCTCAGAAATATCCATTGGCAATCAGTGCAATCAGTTCCTGATCATTTTGCCATAAAACTAGGGTTTGGTATAAAATCGTTATTTCTGATTCCTTGGGTGAAACTCATTCCCATGGCCCTCCATATGTCCACAAGGGTCTACATACAAAAATCAGCTCTTTATTTGAGCCAGAGGTGCTTCAATTGATCAATGGAATCGGGAATCAGACAATTTGGGAAAAGTCAACTGTGGGGCCAGAAAAGTCAACTCCTGACATTTTGAAAGTGGAATCTCAAAATTCATGCCTAAGGGAGCCTACATGTGAAATTTGATCAAGGTTGGATCATGGATTCATCATTTAATCAGGAGTTGGAAAAGTTACCAAATTTGGAAATAGTTGACTTTCCATTTAGGGCAAGTTTTTATGGTTATTGCACCCACTTTAAGCCTATTTTCCATCAAGATGAAAGCTTCATTTGAAAATTTCTCCAGCATGAAAGTTGTTCCTCTTGTTCCAAGCTTTCTAGATATATAAAGTTTGTTTCATTTGGATTAATATTGAGAAAGTTGTGCTCGGTCAAAGTGAGACATTATTTTAGGACACTTAGAAAATTTTCTAAGTCCAAAATTTGCAAAATTTTTCAAGACTTATGGGCCAGATGTCTTGCACTTCAAGGCATCTTTTGAAAAGACTTTCTTCATGATAGTTGTACCTTGCTATGTCCTCTTTCACATCATTTTGGAATCATCCCATTTGGATCATTGGTTTGAAAGATACACTCATCTAAAGTTGGCATCATAAACTGAATTTTTTGACAGCATTTAGGCCAAACTGGCCCAACAATTTTGCAGTTGTGAGACCTGCACTTTATGGCCATTTTTCACCTCTTTCCACTCATCATTTCAATTTGTGTTCAACATGAAAGATGTGAAGCTCCATGCCCTTTTTCTACTGTTTGCATTGCCTTGCCATTTGGACATGTACTCATCAAGATACAAGGTCTTAAAGTCCCCCTGTTGGACTGTTTTTATGTTGCAGCCAAACAACCAAGTCAGACCACAAAAACGACCAGCCACACTTTTTACCTCATTTGGCCATTTGCTTTTATGCTCACTCACTTAAGTTTTTCCACATTTAGCCATTTCTTTTCACATCTCATTTTTGCACATTATGCTCATGAATCCAAACCAAATACCTCAAGCCCCATTTAAGACACTTTAACCCTACATATTTAAACATCAAAAAACTCTAACTTGAAGTGTAATGGCTGCAGAACTTTAGGGCAAGGCAAGCAAAGGCAAGCTTGGTTTTCATTTCATTTTGCATTCCTCTTCCATTTCACAAGCATTGAAGCACCAAGAGCATCTTCCTTTTCTTTCCATCCCTCCAATACCAAGAGGCAGTGGACCTTGCATCCACTAGGTAAACCTTTACTCACTCTCTTCCATGGCCTTGTTCATTTCATTTCATGCTTGTTTATTGTTATTTTTCCATGCTTACTTCATGCTATTTTTCCATTATGCTATGCTTGTTCCATGCTTATTTTCCATGTAAATAATATGCCATGTTTGTCTTATGAACCCTTCAACATGAGGCATGTTCATTAAGCTTTGAGTTTGTAACATTATTTTCGGTTGTATCCATGTTCATGAAGCCACCTTGTTGTTCACTTTTCACCATGTTCAAGTCATTATTTTCAATGAAACAAGATACCATTGTGTTCTACTTGTTTCAAACTTAAACTTTGCTTTTTACATCATCTCATTTGGAGCCCTGTAGCATGAGATATGTTGGTTGGAAAATGGAAGAAATACCATGCGTTTTCGCGTCCTAGTTGCATGGCTGTAGGTTTTTTTTCACGTTTGCGTGAAGGATAACATGTGTCGCTTGGTAGTCCCTTGGATTGCGCGTGTGTGTTTTGATCACGTTCGTCCATTCCACTGTTTTGTCTTTTGTGACTTACTCCAAGCTGACCGATTGATACACAATGTTACATAACTCATTAAATTAAATGTTCAGTCTTTTTTTGTCACGCTGGGATTCTCTTAGACTGGGCTTGCACGCGCTATCTGCACCCCTCTCATGGCCCATTATCACAATCCATTCATTTCATTCCTTTTTTTTTAATTCTTATTTTATTTTGCTATTTTGCTTTTTAATTCATAAAAATATTTTATTTGTTCATAAAAATATCAAAAAATACTTTTCACATTTATTAGTGTTTTATTTAATTTATTTAATTTTTATTTTTATATTTTATTTAATGTTAATATTTTATTTCAATTATTTATTTCAAATGGTTCATTTTGACACACATATTTTTATTATTTTTATTTACATGACTTAGAATTATTTTTAACTTATGATTTTTGGGATGAGGGTTGACCAATTTCTCATGGTCAACCTGACCTTTTCTTGGAATTTTTTTCCTATTTTCAATTTATTTTGGATTTATCTTTGACCTAGTTTGTTTGGTTGACTTTTCATTTGACTTCTGTTTTATTTCAATTAATTTATACATCAATTTTCATTTTTTTTTGAAATCTTTTTGGGGGATGATGATGTCCTGACCCCACCTTAGTTAGTTTAATTTTTCATAATTTTCTTGATTAATTTACTATTTATTTGATAATTTTCAAATTGACTTGACTTTTCAGTTGACTTTTCTATGATTGATGTTTGACTTAAGGGATTGCTTAGGGCAATTGAAGAGATCTTTTGATCCTCCCTTTTTCATCTCATAGGTCATGTATTAGAGGCCTCTCATCTTGATTTTATTTGATCCTTGCATCATTTCCCGATTAAATCATTCAGTGACCCTTTGTGTGCATAGTTTCACCTGTCTGATTCATCTGATATTTTTTATACTTGTTTCTTTCATCCATGCTTCTATTGTTTGATTGTTTAACATTTTTATACATCCCATACATGGTCTAATGCTCCTTCATTCATTATTTGATTGTTTGATTTGATTACATACCTGCTTATATCTGATTTGCTTGATTAACTGTTGCCTACTTTTATGGTGTATGAGGCATATATTATTATTGTCTGATTACCATGAACAATCCCCATTCATAAAAAATGTACCCCTCTCCCTTGAAGTAATGTTTATTCTTTCATTCTTTATTCATCTGTTAATACAAGAAGTAAAACAAGCATCCGATAACCATTTCAAAACAAGATCAAAACCTCGATCCAATGTCGAGTATTCATTTTCAAAACTTAACAGAACCAGCACGTATTCATCCATCCTTTTGTAAGTCGGTTGCTTCATGAATCGCCATTTCTCTTGTAAGTCGATTGCTTCAGGAATCGCCATCTACCTCTTGTAAGTCGATTGCTTCAGGCATCACCATCTACCCTTACCAGTGACTCCTCTCCTTGCTCCTTTCGTCGATTCTTGTTCCGTTTAGGTAGCACCCATTAGGTAGAACCCTTTGTATGATAACATAGGTAGAACCCTCATTCTTTTGCATGATAACATAGGAAGAATTCCCTTATTCTTTTGTATGATAACATAGATAGAATTCCTGTATTCTTTGCATGCTAACACTAGGTAGATGTTCCCATTTGTAAATCCTAACACTTAGGTTCACATTGCATGACAACTTTAGGGCAGAGCTTCCCCATTTTTAGACCTTCCGTGCGTCTCCGATCCCGTGGCATGTCACTCCGTTCTATTGCAAAGAGGTAACTTCCTAAGACTCGATTCAACGAGCTGCGACACCTACTGCTAGGACGTGAACACATTGCCCATTCTCCTTTGACACAACTGGTGTCCTCCCTTGTAAGTCCATGTTCAGATCAAGACCTTCCCTTTCTCTTGCCCTAGTTGCAATCGAGACCTTTGTTCCCGTAGTTAGCTGAACTACGTTTTGCTCTGATTTTCATTCCAGATGAGGTACGTAGGCATAAGACGCGATGTCTTAGCGAGCACACTTCTCCTTCACCCATAGGTAGCCGAGCTACGAAGACTCTGATTCTCATACTCAGATGAGATACGTATGCAGTGGATGCGACATCCGTGCGAGTCATTTTCTTTTAACCTTTCTTTTATTAAATAGTACATTAGATAAACACACACCCTTTAGACAAGAACAACAAGAGTGGATCCCGTAGAGTACTACGGATGCGTAGGGGTGCTAATACCTTCCCTTCGCATAATCAACTCCCGAACCCAAGATTTGGTTGCGAGACCTTGTCTTTCCCTTTCCTTTCTTCAGGTTTACTTCAAGCATTTACTTTCCCTCCTTTGGGATAAATAACGCACGGTGGCGACTCTTCTGTCATTTCATTTCTCGCCGGTTTTTTTTTCGCTTCTATTTTTTTTAGGTTGCGACAATATACACAAGCAAAATATATCACAAAATATGATCCAAATGGACAAAGTGAAAATGATATTAACATAAACAATTAGAATGGTATGAATAATGGAAAATGAATAGGGCTTAAAAGTAAAGTGCATTAAAGTAAATAACTTGAAAGTAAATGTTAGTTGTTAATGAGTTAGAAGTTAGTATTGCTTAAGCTTTTTCTTTTAAGTCATTCTTTGGAGAACGCTCAACCCACTTATCACAAGTCAGGATCCTTTAATCAAGACATCTTTCAAAGGAAGGAAAAAAGGCCATGTTTCCACACAATACCATGAAAGAGGGGAGACTTACAATCTCACTAACTAGAATGCAATGCCTTTTGTGTCAAAAATTTAGCGTTATGTTAAGCAATCGTATTTGGACTTATGTAGAAGTCACAACTATTTGAGGTCGGGCAATAGAATTTTGGTGCTAATGCAGGTTAGAGACATAGTATAATGGACTATGCTCATGAAACATACCACACACAAAAAGAATATGCAAAAGAGGTGGCATAATCTCATCCATACTTATGTTGATTTTCAATCAACTAGCCTTAGGACTTTGAGATATCATAGGACCATGACATGAATGCATAAAGAAGGGGGATAAGATGAAGAGGGAGGGGAATAGATCAAAACTCAAATTGGACAAAGGAGGACTTTTACCAAATTAAGATCATTCATTCATTTTGGGAGATGGAATGTACATTCCATCAATCCCCTAAATCCATGATCTTAACCTAGCAAAGTCAAATCAACCTTGACCAAGGCCCAACAACACAAGTCAAACTCATACAAACAATCAAAATGGCTCAACACAATTATTTGGCATTTATTCAATTTAAAAATACTAAAAATAATGCATTAAATTAAATATGGTTTGTCAAATTCCTAAAATCTCATCAAAACACCAAAGAAATGGCCATGAGATTTGTCATAGGTCAAACAAGGTCAAAGGACCTTGGAGAAAAAATTTCAGAATTTTTAGAGACTTAAAAGTATTTTTAAACAATTAAAAATATTCAAAAAATCAATTAAATCATGAAAAATATTAATAATGATCCAAAAAATAATTTTAATTCAAAATATGCAAGAGGATTTTATTTAATTTTTTTTTGTGAAACTCTCATATTTTTTGGATCAATATTAAAATTAATATGAATTAATGAAAATCAAAAGAATAAAATGAAAATCAGAAAATACAAAAAAACGCGGACCACTTGATCTCCCTCATTAATTGAGGTGGCAGATCAAGTGGTCATCAGCGCGCTTTCAACCATGGACATAAGTCAATGCGCCACAGGGATGGTAATCAAAACCAACGCGTGAGATTAAAACAATTTGAATTGATCATATGTGTCGCATCCGCGAAAAACAACCGGCGGGCTAAAACAAAAACAAACAGAGCTGCCACCGTGCGTTATTTATCCCAAAGAGGGAAAGGAAACGCTCAAAGTAAACCTGGAAAAGCATGGTCTCGCGACCAAAGAGAATGGGATCGGGAGTCGGTTATGCGAAGGGAAGGTATTAGCACCCCTACGCATCCGTCGTACTCGACGGGATCCACGCTCAGAAGAAAGAAAAGGTTGCTAAAACAAACATCACACACACACAACACAGGTGGGAGAAGAGGGGAGAGGGCTCGCTAGGATATCGCATCCTATGCCTACGTATCTCGTCTAGAACGAGAATCAGAGCTACCGTAGTTCGGCTCACGCACGCTGAAACAAACACACGCACAGAAAGGCCAACATGGAACCCGAACGCCAATTGCTGGACTTACATCAGCTTCCGAACCAAACAAACCCCACACTAGAAACCAGATGCCACTTGATGGACTTATACCGGACTCCAAGCACACAATAATAGGATACGGAATGCCAATAGCTGGGCTTACATCCGTCTCCTAACACACACAAGAAGAAACAAGCATCAAGTTACTAAGGAGTTGGGAACTCGAGCCTAGCAACTGTCAAGCAAACACACACAAAAAGAAAAAGGGTGAACACACAGACTAACAGGGAGTCGGGAACTCGAGCCTAATAGCTGTCAAGCACAACACACTCAAAAAAAGAAAAGGGTGAACACACAGACTAACAGGGAGTCGGGAACTCGAGCATGATAGCTGTCAAGCAAAACACACTCAAAAAAAGAAAAGGGTGAACACACAGACTAACAGGGAGTCGGGAACTCGAGCCTGATAGCTGTCAAGCACAACACACTCAAAAAAAGAAAAGGGTGCCCGGAGAGATCTCGGAAGACCTCCTGCCTACGTACCTCATCTGGTATGAGGATCAGGGCAACGTAGTTCCCCTGAACAGGGGAGAAAGACTAGCCTAACCAGATACAGAGGGAGACACAACTAGGGAGACTATGACTCGAGCCTAGATGTTATCATGCATATCATCCCTAAGTTAAGGTTGGCTATCTATCTTGCTCAGGCAGCAAGCTAATCCTAAACAGACAAAGCAAAGCAGGCAAGCATAATCAAAACAAATCAAACATTCACAATTAGCACACACTATATACAGACAAAGTGGGCTCACACAAGGGTTAGGCTGCAAAAGCAAGCCAACTGTATCAGGTGATGTTAGCTCTTAACCTTGACATTGAGAGTCAAGGTGAAGCCAGATGAAATAGGAAGTGAGGGGTGTGCCTCACAGCTCTTATCCCTGGCCAGGGAGAGCTTCAGACAAAGAAGTGTGGGTTCAGAAAGTGGGAACCCTTCTACACTTATGACACTGACTCAACTGTACAACTGTACAAGGATCTTGGGTTACTATCCACAATGCATCAACACAAGTTGTGTGAGCAAAGGGATGACTCGACTGAGTAGCAGGAGATGGATTGCACATCTCTTGTATCTGCCAATTGCCTTATCAAAGGTCTTTTCCTGCTTGGGGACAAAAATAAACAATCACAAGCATTGCCTCTTAAGGAGGACTTCAGACAGGTGCCTGGCCAAGTAACAGGCCAGGTCTTCCAGACTACATGGAGTTAGTGAGCTATACCTCAATTGGTTTATACAACCAAGCAACAGCACAAGCAAGTTCAAAATGAACTATAGCAACTAAGGTACCTGAAATCAATCTAACATAATCAGTACACAACTTAAACAGTCAAACAGACAAACTAAAAGTCAACAGTTAACTGTACACAAGCAATGCATCAAGCAAAGCATAAGCCAATGCTCAACACAAATGACTTAGAAGCCACCTACAAAACAAACTTAATGTTAATCAACATCAATCAAACAAACAACTCAAGCCAAGTGAATTAATTCCTCCATGCCATATGCTTTTTGTCCTGAAAACACAACTCAAACATTAGGCACTAACCACTAGGACATGGCCTAGGGTCAAAATGAGAGCAATAAACCAAGACAGAACATGAAAATTATCAAAAATCAAGTTCAATCAAATGAGAAACAAATCCAAGTGGTCTCACATTCATATCATCAACCAATATCATTTCATGAAGCATAGAAGGCAAAGCATGCAATTTAGAACCTCATAGGACTAAACAGAAAGATCCAATTCAAATTAACTTACAAACAATTCAATAAATTCCCAAAACATTCATGGCTAAACAGAACTCACTAAAGGATAATCACACCAAATTTCAGGCCATTTGGACAAAGGGAAGCAAGTCAACTAAATTCATCAAGTCAACACAAGTTCAAACAAGCTCACACAAGGCACCAAGACATGCATCCACTTCAAGCAATCACAAAACAGAATGGGCATAAGATAAATGAACCAAATCAAATCCATGACAAACTCCAAGATGTCTATAACACACATGCCAAATTTCAAGTCCATCCAATAAACCACAAGAATTTCCCAAATCATATAAAATCATGACTCACAAAAGGTCCACAATTGGTCAAACAGGGGAGAAATTATCAAACAAATTGGAAATGCATTCAAAAATTCCAGGAAAATTCACAAGCATTCTCAACATTAGTAAGTATCAACATGCAAAAATCCAGGTCATTTCAAGCTCAATAGGCATGGTAAATAAAATCAAGAAGTTGGACGTGAAATGGTGTGACACACATTGTCACACCTAGATTGATCATAGCATATCTCACAATCCAGGAATGATAAAATAGCAAACTCAAAGCCAAAATGTCCATTAAGGTCTCTAGTTTTACACATGCAAAATTTCAGCTCCATCCAATTAAGCATCATTATTTCATGATCAAAATACCAAGCAAGGTGCAACAAATGACATGCCTGAACATTCCTTAGCCAAAACAAAAATCCACACGTGCACAATTTCCACAAAAATCACCAAAAAATACTAGACATTACAAGGATCAAGGCATAAAAAATTTCATCTCAATTGGATCAATATTCAAGAAGTTATGATTTATTGAATGAGTGAAAAAAAATAAAAAAAGTGTGAGATGGCATATGAACACATGTAGCATATATGAAGAAAAATACAAAAGGCCAAAGGTGGAATTGACATAGGCAAGGATCGAAGGAGGTATGGATTTGAAAAGTAGCGCGCGCTACTGTAGCTAACACTAACAGCATGGCAAAACGCGAAAATGAAGATCAAAGCAAGGTTCTGGAAAAAAATTCATCTCAATTGGATCAATATTAAATGAGTGAAAAAAAATAAAAAAAAGTGTGAGATGGCATATGAACACATGTAGCATATATGAAGAAAAATACAAAAGGCCAAAGGTGGAATTGACATAGGCAAGGATCGAAGGAGGTATGGATTTGAAAAGTAGCGCGCGCTACTGTAGCTAACACTAACAGCATGGCAAAACGCGAAAATGAAGATCAAAGCAAGGTTCTGGAAAAAAATTCATCACATTCATCATGTTCATCATACATTCATGCGTCAAGAACAAATGTCCACCAAAATCAACAAAACCTATATCACTGGAAAGGTATCTCAACGTACATCAACAATATCACATCAATTAAGCCTAATTCCTCCTAATTTAAGAGAATCGAAGCAAAACATAATCATGCACCAAAGTTCTAATCCACATAACTTCCTCGTTTCTCAACCAAATTCAATGAAACAAATTGCAGAACACTCCACATCCAAAGATCTATCTAAAGCATGCATCAATTTTAAGAATTAGGCAAGTCGAAAACCAACCTTAATTGGATAGCAGTGATGAATTTGAGGTTTCCTGGCCTTGTAACATGAAAACAGATGCGCTTTGATGCTTGTAGAAGTGGATGAAACAAAGCTTTGATGTTGATTGTACACGATTTAGCTCAAATCTTGAATTGCCATTGTTGAAGCTCTCTTTAACAGTCCACGAATTCAGCTTGAAAAGGATGAAATCTTGCTTCCAACAGCTTCAATAATGCACATGGATCATGGATTGATGAAGATCTTGGCAAGGCTTTTGAAGAAAATTGCAGAAAAAGTGAGAGAGAAAGATGAAGAGTTTTGTGATTTTTAGATCTAGATCTCAATTCTGTTATGGTTAATCAGAAAACAGTTATGATTTAACTTATATATGTGATGTTAATGATGCTAGTAATCATGATTAGTGTAAATGCAATGGATTAAGCCAAATCAAGTTTCATGCTAAATGGCCAATTGACCAATCCACCCTCACTTGTGCAAAACCAATGCAACAGTAAAATTTCTGTTTTGGAGCAAGTTTCAAATGATATTTGTGAGCTAATGCAAGTGGAATGGAGTGAAAACAATGAATATTTTGCAAAATGACCTTTTTCCCTCCAAATTCAAAATTGGTTCACTTGAAAAATGCACTTTTTGTGTGATGAGTTTTCATGAAATGTGATGCATGTTTTGGATAGAGGGGATAAAAAGTGATTTGCCCCAAAAAGTCTCACTCCATTTGGCCCTGTGAATCAAAAGTTATGCAACTTTAAAATTCAACTTTTTTGGACAATGATTTGATCATAACTTGCCAACCACAAATGAGAAATTCATGTTCTTGGACTTTTTGGAAAGGTGAGAGCAAGATCTACAACTTTAATGTTGAACAAAATTTCATTTGAAGCATTTTTGGACATGTAATTTTAAGGTGAAAACCTTTCCATTTTTGGCAATTTTAAATTACAAGTCACTTTCTATTTTTGGAAAGTTTTCATCTGACTTTATTTTCTTCAATCTTGATGTTTGAAATGTCAAATGAAACTTGTTTGGACATGAATGAAGTGTATCCAACCCTCTCCCACCTCCAAATCCATCAGTTGACTGGTGGTTGACTTTTGTTGACTGATAGATGAACTGGCCATGCATAGATGAACTTGAGCTTCAAACTCCTGATGAAATAGCTCAATGATGAAACCCTAGCTTCCATAAGCTCAATATAACCATAGGATAATCCCCATATCCATTGAAACCCCATCTCCTTAACAAGCCCTGATTGGCACAATTCAGATGATTAGGGTTGACCAGAGGTCAAAACCCTAATCCCAAGGCATCTGATCAAGCATAAGGAATCTCTTGGTGATAACAAAACCATGATGATGATGATGTACCATTTCAACCAAGATGATGATCAATCTCCTTGAGGAACCATGAAACCCTAATTTGAAGCACCAACCCTCAGATGATTAGTGATCAGTCCAATGAAACCCTCAGCTTGAATCTCAACCTCTTTGTCTTCTGATCAAAACCTAGGAGGATGACTAGTTTGATGTTGCCATATGATATGCAATATGCTAATGACCTAAAACCCTAAAAAATGAAATGCAATGTGTTAAGCTAGTCCCAAGAGAGGAGGGCAAATTTTAAGGTGTTACAGCTGCCCCTATTCAATCCACTGTGAACCTGTCGATATGAATAGCCTCGGCTTTCAGATGATCATGGTGAAGAGTGATTGAATACCAAGAACAGACGAACAATTTGCACTCCGATGGGAAATAATTAACAATGCCAGTCAGAATCGGCAAAGAAGCAATCTCAAAAGAAACATCCGTCTGGTACGGAGAAAGTCGGTCTGAATACCGGAACAGAAATATGAGAGTATTAATGTCGGTCTGAATACCGGGGAATTAGCCTGAACGCCACTTTGGTCTGAATACCACCTTGGTATGAATACCACTTCTCGGTCTGGATACCGCCTCGGTCTGGATACCGGAAAACTGGCCTGACTGCCGCAAGCTGCATCGATCTAATCGTCGTGAGCTTCTTCGATCTGGAAATCAGAAACTCGGCCTGAGTGCCGCTTCGGTCTGAATACCCGCCTCGGTCTGAACACCGGAAGATTGGCCTGGATGCCACAAGTTCTTCGACCTGATCATCAGAAACTTCTTCGATCTGGA
Organism: Lathyrus oleraceus; assembly: GCF_024323335.1. Lineage (NCBI taxonomy): Eukaryota > Viridiplantae > Streptophyta > Magnoliopsida > Fabales > Fabaceae > Lathyrus > Lathyrus oleraceus. The sequence goes on along the minus strand of NC_066584.1, from coordinate 357,796,078 downwards.
AATCGGAAACTAGCCTGAGCGCCACATCGGTCTGAATACCCGCCTAGGTCTGGATACCGGAAAACTGGCCTGGATGCCACAAGTTCTTCGACCTAATCATCGGAAACTTCTTCGATCTGGAAATCGGAAACTGGCCTGAGCGCCACATCGGTTTGAATACCCGCCTCGGTCTGGATACCGGAAAACTGGCCTGGATGCCACAAGTTCTTCGACCTGATCATCGGAAACTTCTTCGATCTGGAAATCGGAAACTGGCCTGAGCGCCACATCGGTCTGAATACCCGCCTCGGTCTGGATACCGGAAAACTCGCCTGGATGCCACAAGTTCTTCGACCTGATCATCGGAAACTTCTTCGATCTGGAAATCGGAAACTGGCCTGAGCGCCACATCGGTCTGAATACCCGCCTCGGTCTGAACACCGGAAGATTCCTCATGCCTATCAGCATCGGCAAAGGTAACAAAATAATGATACACGAGACGACACGCATGCCAACGACCCATGCTGGGGATAACAAGCCCTGAGCCTGCTACTCTGTTCAATCCTAGCCAACGAACACTTGGCGCTAAACTGGGGATTATCTCTTCCTTGTTTTGCACTTTTTAGACCCCGAGAATTTCTTTGACTAACATTCTCATCATCTGCTCGACAGAAACTCTTCCTCCAATATCGCACTACTGGGAATACCTTTGATTAAAACCATGATGCTAAACTCCTCAGAGTAACCCCTTCACCTTCGGGCAGAACCACCTCTCAAACAATAACCACGGCTTGAGACTAGCTTATGCTCGCAATAATGATGCATGATCTTTTTTCAGCGTAATGCTCCATAATCGTGGAAATGCTACGCGATTTATTATGCAACATGCTATGCTTATTTTTTCATGATGAATGTATAAAAAGCATCCCCCTCAAGGGACTCTTCTGGGGAGCTCGAGACACTCTGCTGAGGAATTCGCCATCGCTCCGATTCCACCCTGTTGGGGAACAGTGCTGCTGCTGAGAAAAAGCAACCCTTGCTGGGGAAAAACCTCCTTTGCACCCGGTCCGCTTGGGGAATTGCTGGGGCATAGACCACCAACGCACTCTGTGGGGGATAACAACAGTTTTTTGACTTGCTGGGAATGCAACACTCCAGACTCTGCTTAAGAAACCACCACCCACAGATACCTTTGCTGGGAAATAACAACCTTCAGCCCTGGCGTCTGGGGAAGCACTGATCTAAAACCTGCTGGGAGATAACCATCTTGACCCTGCTAGGGAAGATACAAACCTTGAATATGCTGGGGGACTAGTCATTCCGACTCTGTTTGGGGAGATGAGGAAAATCTGGTACCAAACACCCGCCGATTCGTCGAACCAGGGCACTCAATATCCAACTCCAATGTCAGCTTTCCACTTTTGAGAACTCCCAGACTCGTCTGGACTTTTCTGATTCATCACCTTGTATTCCCAACTGCTTTGCGCTCGACGGAGAGCGAACTCCTGGGATTTATACAGACTTTCCAATCTTCAGACTTTGAAGAGTCTTCTTGATTAATATCCAGGATCGTCGTACTTCTTTCGCCGTCTTCTCACCGTTCTTCTATTCATTCGTCTCTGATTGGACTCCGTGGGGATTTGTTTTGTCAAAAGCTTCCACATCACAACCTGCAAGTGAGTGAAAATATCTAACAGTACCTGCAAAAAGAGATCGTTAGATAAAATCTTCCCCCTGGCGTGTCAAGATTTCAACACTTGGGTCACTCAACCTTCCGAATAAGATTTCAAGCTTCAATCTTATAAGCATGCATTGAAAGGGACCTGTATGTCTTAAAATGCAAGATTCTTTATCACAATAATCTGGATGTTTTTGCAATCACAGCGGTATTGAAAAACAAAAACAAAATTATTTGACTGAATATGCATTTTATTGATTGGAAAAGTGTGTGGCTCAAATTGAGCAATACGAAGGGAGCAATTCCTGAAAAGAGGTAATTGCGCACAAAAGGAAAAATCTATCCTAATGGCAATGTGAAACCCGTGATCTCATCGAGTTCCAACTCAGTTACACCCCATATGTCCTCAGACTCTCCGTGCTTTCTGCCTTCTGAATAAGACGCTTCTGATCGATCCCTATCGGGTATTATCCATGATGCCTTAACCAAAGAGCAAACGATCATGCCAGACGCAGTTGTTCGTTTCAATCCCACTTTTGCCTGGACCGCCCTTTCGGGTTTTCAGTCCACCGGGATACCCTTTTTTGCCCAAGTCGCCTTTTCAGGTTTTCGACTTGTCGGGTGTACAGTTTTTTCTTTTTATCGCTAATTTTTGCCCGAACCTTTTCATTCTGTTTTTTTGGTTCGCCGGGATGCCCATTTTTGCCTGGACTATTTTATTCTTTTCGTCCAGCGGGTGTCTTTATACGAAGTATTTTTTAACTGCGTCCGCATTCACAGGGGATGGAAAATCCTCGCCATCCATGGTCGTTAACAACAAGGCTCCGCCAGAGAAAACCTTCTTGACCACGAATGGACCTTCATAATTGGGTGTCCATTTGCCCCTACGATCGTTTTGAGGAGGAAGGATCCTTTTCAGCACCATATTACCTACGTGATATACCCGAGGTCGCACCTTTCGGTCAAAAGCACGCTTCATCCGCTGCTGGTATAACTGCCCATGACAGATGGTTGCCAGCCTCTTTTCCTTGATCAGGCTCAACTCTTCGTACCGGGTCCTTACCCATTCCGCCTCTTGCAATTTCACGTCCATCAGGACTCTCAAAGAGGGAATTTGGACCTCAATCGGTAATACCGCTTCCATTCCATATACCAATGAGAAAGGCGTTGCCCCAGTAGAAGTGCATACCGACGTTCGATACCCAGGATACAAGCTTCATTCTCAACCATACCGTCGGTGCATTCAAATGCTAGTTAGGCAGCACAAGGAATGTGGGATCCTTTTGGTGCAACCAAAACGGCACTAACTCCTTCACATTAACCCCATCAGACATCAGAATCCGTTCGGATTCAGGGTCAGGCCCCTCCTCCGGGATCGATTCCTCATAATCTTTCGATATGAGCACCTCGAGATGTCCTCATCAGGGAACTCAAACTTCATCGGTTGATAATCCTCCACGGGTTGCCGGGCGAGGTAATCAAACAATACACTCCCCTTTATTGCTTTCTGAGAGTATCACAAACCATTCAGCATTCTTTTGCTCTCTCACAGCCCGTCCGGTCAATGCTGGATTTTTCAAAAATCTACCTGATCAGATCCATCTTGGAATCCACAAAGTGGTATGAACCAGCATATACTGTCTCAGTCGGCGAGCAGCCTATGCCAAAGTACATCAAGTTTTCTTGAACAGTGAATGTATTGTTTCACAGTCGGTAAACTTTTTGCTAAGGTAAATTGCATGCTCTTTTCGACCAGACTCGTCATGCTGCCCCAGTACACACCCCATAGACCCCTCGAGGGCTGTCAAGTACCAGATTAACAGTTGTTCCTTCCACAGGAGGCATCAGAATCGGAGGTTCCTGCAACTTTTTCTTTTATTCTTTCAATGCCCCTTGGCAATCATTATTTCACCTGACCGTTTGATCTTTTCTTTTCAACATCTTGAATATGGGTTCACACATGGCTGTTAGATGAGATGTGAACCATGACATGTAGTTCAATCTACCTAAGAAACCACGAACCTCTTTTTCTGTTCTCGGTTCAGGCACTTCTTGTTTTTCTGTCTTTTTTTTTTTTTTTTAGCAGGATCACCCTCGATTCCCCTCTTACAACGAACCCCAACAGCTTACCGGCCCGCACTCTGAAAGTGCACTTATTCTGGTTCAACCTCAATTTGAACTGTCTTAACTGGTCCAACAGATTGGCCCCGTCTGCCAGATGCCCCTCTTCTGTTTGGGACTTTGCTAACATGTCATCAACCTAGCATTCAATTTCATGATGAATCATATCATGAAACAAAGTCACCATGGCTCTCTGAGAAGTAGCACCGGCGTTCTGCTTCACTAGAGGACAGTCTTCTCTCCATGGTAGCTCGTGTACAACGACATCGGTACCCGACCCTGGCATATCCTGACACGACCAGGCAAAAGTATCCACATGCTCTTTCCGCAGGGCTACCATTCTGCTCTCGACTCGCCTCTGAAGTGGCCCCAATTTCACTTCCCTTCTGACCTCGGCGGTGCTTGGAATAACAATCTTAATCCGCTCCTCATGCGGCTGAATCACCTTCTCCTCTTGTTTTAACAACCTGGCTAATTCCAGCAGATCACAATCTTCTTCGCCTTCTTCTTCGGCATGATAGATCGGATTGTCGAAGTCATATGAGGTGTAACCAAATTGTTGTCAACAAGATCCAAAGAATTATTTTTTTGAAGTCGGAACGAGACAAATCAAAAAAGGGAAAAAATGAAAACAAACATTGCCATTTTTATTTTTAAAACTGCAAAAATAAATGAAAAACAGGGAACACCACTTTTAATTGAAAAACATCCATTTATTAATGATGCAAAATGTTGCAAAATGAAACATGAGGTGGCCCTTACAATGGACCAATACGTTTCGGGCAAAACGTATGGCTTTCATGCAAATAAAACTGAAAACAGAAAGTATTACTCTTCTAGATGAATGATAGTGATGATCTTTTTTAGGCCTTCCAGTTCCCTGGTACGCACGATTTTATCCACGACTCCAGTTCACAGTCACTATCAGTCTCTTCCCCCACCGCACAGACGTGATCTGAATTTTCAGCGATTACACCCACCATCACCTGACCCTGCACCGACACAGGATCGGCATTAACATTCAATGACAGTGTAAAATTGAGGGCCTTGGAATCCACCAGGTCTTAGACAGCATGCTTAAAGGCTCTACAACCCTCAATGTTATGCCCAAACGCACCAGAATGGAATTCACACTTGGCGTTCTCATCATAATTAGGTGGCCTCTGATCTGATCTCAATGGAGCTAATGTCCTCAATTGTACCATTCCGAGATCTTTCAACTTCTTCAACAGAAGAGCATACGTCATGGGTGGCCTATCAAATTGACGATCAACCCCCTTTCCTCTCACTTGGTTCCCAGCTCTCTGTGTTCTCTGTGGAGTTGGCTGATGTTGCTGTCGGACTGACTGATTACCAGCAGGGGTGGTTACCGCAGCAGTGTGCTGGTAGTAACAATTCCTACCGCGTCCTCTCTGGGCATACACATCACTCGATTCACCCTCATTCTTGCGCTGGTCATTACCAAAGGATTTCTTCGATCCAGACGACGAAGCGTTTCCTTGTGTTTCCCCTTTCTTCAGCCAGTCTTCAATCCTCCCCCACCTTCTCGGCAATTGCTTTTTGCCCCAAGGCGAACTCTTGCATGACATTGATCAGCTCTCCCATCTTCTCTTTCAGCTCGAGAATGTCTGTGTTGGGCGGATTCATCATTCCTGTGTCAATCAAACAGGTTAGAAACTGACACCTGCAAAACAGAAGACAAGTTATTATGGTTCATGCATGAATGCAGTGTTTATCCACATGAGGGACACTCCGTCTTTCGATCCTGGCTTCATCGAGACATATAATAATCCGACAGCAATATTCTGATATTCATCATTTGATTCCCTCATTCAGATCAGAGATATATGATTCAGCAAAATACCACCCCACCATGTGTGTGCTATGTGAGTGCATGCAGGAAAGCAAATAAAGCTTGAAGACTGATCACTGAATGATAATAATCATCATATATCTCAAGTGCACAATAAGCGCCAAAGCCATACATCAAGTTGATGCAAATCAAGTACAATTCTCCACAATCAGGAAGGAAATACAAGCAAGTGAATTCCGTCAACAGGCCTGACGGTAATCCACACAAATAAGAAAGGTCTATCCCGACGAAGGTCCCACAGAAGGCCCTACATCATCAACCATCCTAGCAAACTCTGCGGCGAACCTGAGCTCGGTGTTCTCCTGCTGTAATCTCTCCACCTCCTTCTGGTGAATCTTCATCTGCCTGAAGTAGTGATCTCTCTCAGCAAGATAATGATCTCTTTCGGCAATGACTTTCGCGTTCTCTGCTTCCTTAGTCTTCAACTTTGCTTCCCATTCGGCGATGAGGATTCTGACCCTGTCTTCCCTCTGTGCCTTCACAAGGATCTGCCTCCTCTTCTCATCTTCAATGACCTTTGCAGCTCTGGCTAGCTTCTCCTTAGTGATGTCGTGCTCCTTTGTGGATGACGCTAAGGCTTGGTTGATCTTCCCATAGTAAGCAGTATCCATCTCAAAGCGCTTTGCTTCCAGGGCATATCGCCTATCCTGATCCTCCATCCTCACTCTGATCTCCTGATTAGACATCTGAATCCGAGCAACACTCATCTCCAATTCAGTCTTCTCTGCTTGCAACTGATCTCTGGCTCTCTTCATCTCAAGGAATTCTTCCATACTGACAGAAGAACGCGGACCCTCAATCATAGGACTCCAAGGGTCACCTCCCGGAAATGGTAGATGTGTGAGCTCAATCCTCTTCCGAAGCCAATCATCAAATGGAGGAAAAGACATGCTGTTAACCTTGCCAAAAGGAACCTTTCCTTTCCTCTGAATGTTACGCCATGACCCAGACACTTGTCTCAACTTGGCCTGATTGCCCTCAACTGAGAAATAGAAAGACTCCTGAATCTCACGCTCGAGAGGAGGAACCTCCATGGCAAACCCCATTTGTCTCCTAAGAAGCGTTGGATTGTAATTAATGTAACCCGGAACTCCTATGAGAGGCACATTGGGAAAGCTCCCACAGCTATATACGAAATCCCGTCCAGCCAGTCCGTTATGAGTCCAAGCTATGTCAGTGGCTCGCAAACCCATCAACCTGACCGACCACTTGACCGTAGGATCAAGAGCAGCAAAAGCTTCTCTAGAAGGCAAATACCCCATAAACCATCTGAATAGCATCTGAGCACAACACCTAATCAAACCCCCACGCCGCTTCTCGTTCCTGTTATGAACCGAGTAATAGACATCTCCAATCAGAGTAGGAATGGGATTCCTCTGAATAATCTGATGGCATTATGGTCCATGAAACTCTTCTGATTAGGAAACAAGATGGTCCCATAAATGCTCACAGCAATCAAGGCACAGACCGTCTTCCAGTTACCCACAGCAGCATGTTTCTTGGCCTTGGCTTCCAAGAAACTCAAATGAAAACCGGGTAATTTTCCTTTCTCCTTCAAACCCTCATTGGTCACCTCCGGACTCAAATAAAGAGCACGAGAAATCTCAAGGATGTCAGGCTCTCCCCTAATGGCACAGAAAGGAATCTGATCTCGGATCTGCATACCCAGGATGCTAGCACAGTCCTCCATCAGTGGCCCTAACAAATAATCCGGGAACACAAAACATCTCAAGCCCAGGTCATAAAACTGGAGAAGAGTATGAATGGCGCTTCTGTCGCTGTCTGTGAGTCTGAAAACCATCTTCAGAATACCACCGTATGCCTCTCTGAACATCCCCACATGGTCGGGCGTAATCAATGCGATCATATCTCTCAGCACACTGATCTCTGGGTCAAAGAAGCTATAGACAATATCGTCCTTCAAACCGGTCCTCATATCTGAGCAGAAAGTCTCTCAACCAGGATCTCGATCAAAAATGTCCCTGCATATGGATAAACATATGTTAGATGCCGGTAAATGCAAAATGTGATGATGCTGATGAATGAATGCAATGCATTGTGCCATCCTCCAAGTCATCTGAACATTCGTTGCACTGAAGCCTGATCTCTGAACTGACCATAACCATCTGAAGGAATATGTAACCACAAATCCAACTTGGGGGTTCCGAAATAAACGGAACTGAAAGGTACATCACCACCATCACCAGAGATTCACTGATCTGATAACCACAAAAATCCTCTGAATCGGCCCGGGGAATCCTGAAATAAACGGATCCCCACTGATAAATATCACGGACGGAACTCCGGCGTCTCGGCAATAAATGACCATAAATCCGACTTATAAATATGGCTCTGATCAACGGAACCAATAGTCACCATCAAAGTCACCATCTGAAACATGCATCTGTAAGAATCACCTTCCCCTCACAGGTAAATTCTAATCAGGTCATCCTAAGGCGGATAATAGTCTCGACAATCGGGCAAAGATACTCAACGGGTTTGCCCTTTCGGGTGTGCCGTTGTAGCTCCCTTAAGATCGTCTAAACCAAAGATCCGGGAATGATCAGTCACCGAAGTCAATAGTTCAAAAGAGGTAACCCAACCAAAGTGGAATACTCCACAAAGGAAGAGCTCTAGACGAACCTCGTCCGGCTTGTGGTATGTCACATTGCAACAATATGCTGATAAAGCAAATGAGGAACGTGAGACCACATGATAGTATGATGCATGCAAATATTTATGCAAATATATACACAACATAATAATAAATGCAATAAATAGCAACACAAGCAACCTAAACTATCCTAGAACGCTAGGAGAGACTCGCTTAGGGAAGATGGACCAGCAATAGGTCAACTTCTATAGTCCCCAGCAGAGTCGCCAGCTGTCGCATCCGCGAAAAACAATCGGCGGGCTAAAACAAAAACAAACAGAGCCGCCACCGTGCGTTATTTATCCCAAAGAGGGAAAGGAAACGCTCGAAGTAAACCTGGAAAAGCATGGTCTCGCGACCAAAGAGAATGGGATCGGGAGTCGGTTATGCGAAGGGAAGGTATTAGCACCCCTACGCATCCGTCGTACTCGACGGGATCCACGCTCAGAAGAAAGAAAAGGTTGCTAAAACAAACATCACACACACACAACACAGGTGGGAGAAGAGGGGAGAGGGCTTGCTAGGATATCGCATCCTATGCCTACGTATCTCGTCTGGAACGAGAATCATAGCTACCGTAGTTCGGCTCACGCACGCCGAAACAAACACACGCACAGAAAGGCCAACATGGAACCCGAACGCCAATTGCTGGACTTACATCAGCTTCCGAACCAAACAAACCCCACACTGGAAACCAGATGCCACTTGATGGACTTATACCGGACTCCAAGCACACAATAATAGGATACGGAATGCCAATAGTTGGGCTTACATCCGTCTCCTAACACACACAAGAAGAAACAAGCAACAAGTTACTAAGGAGTTGGGAACTCGAGCCTAGCAACTGTCAAGCAAACACACACAAAAAGAAAAAGGGTGAACACACAGACTAACAGGGAGTCGGGAACTCGAGCCTGATAGCTGTCAAGCACAACACACTCAAAAAAAGAAAAGGGTGAACACACAGACTAACAGGGAGTCGGGAACTCGAGCCTGATAGCTGTCAAGCACAACACACTCAAAAAAAGAAAAGGGTGAACACACAGACTAACAGGGAGTCGGGAACTCGAGCCTGATAGCTGTCAAGCACAACACACTCAAAAAAAGAAAAGGGTGCCCGGAGAGATCTCGGAAGACCTCCTGCCTACGTACCTCATCTGGTATGAGGATCAGGGTAACGTAGTTCCCCTGAACAGGGGAGAAAGACTAGCCTAACCAGATACAGAGGGAGACACAACTAGGGAGACTATGACTCGAGCCTAGATGTTATCATGCATATCATCCCTAAGTTAAGGTTGGCTATCTATCTTGCTCAGGCAGCAAGCTAATCCTAAATAGGCAAAGCAAAGCAGGCAAGCATAATCAAAACAAAACAAACATTCACAATTAGCACACACTATATACAGACAAAGTGAGCTCACACAAGGGTTAGGCTGCAAAAGCAAGCCAACTGTATCAGGTGATGTTAGCTCTTAACCTTGACATTGAGAGTCAAGGTGAAGCCAGATGAAATAGGAAGTGAGGGGTGAGCCTCACAGCTCTTATCCCTGGCCAGGGAGAGCTTCAGACAAAGAAGTGTGGGTTCAGAAAGTGGGAACCCTTCTACACTTATGACACTGACTCAACTGTACAACTGTACAAGGATCTTGGGTTACTATCCACAATGCATCAACACAAGTTGTGTGAGCAAAGGGATGACTCGACTGAGTAGCAGGAGATGGATTGCACATCTCTTGTATCTGCCAATTGCCTTATCAAAGGTCTTTTCCTGCTTGGGGACAAAAATAAACAATCACAAGCATTGCCTCTTAAGGAGGACTTCAGACAGGTGCCTGGCCAAGTAACAGGCCAGGTCTTCCAGACTACATGGAGTTAGTGAGCTATACCTCAATTGGTTTATACAACCAAGCAACAACACAAGCAAGTTCAAAATGAACTATAGCAACTAAGGTACCTGAAATCAATCTAACATAATCAGTACACAGCTTAAACAGTCAAACAGACAAACTAAAAGTCAACAGTTAACTGTACACAAGCAATGCATCAAGCAAAGCATAAGCCAATGCTGAACACAAATAACTTAGAAGCCACCTACAAAACAAACTTAATGTTAATCAACATCAATCAAACAAACAACTCAAGCCAAGTGAATTAATTCCTCCATGCCATATGCTTTTTGTCCTGAAAACACAACTCAAACATTAGGCACTAACCACTAGGACATGGCCTAGGGTCAAAATGAGAGCAATAAACCAAAACAGAACATGAAAATTATCAAAAATCAAGTTCAATCAAATGAGAAACAAATCCAAGTGGTCTCACATTCATATCATCAACCAATATCATTTCATGAAGCATAGAAGGCAAAGCATGCAATTTAGAACCTCATAGGACCAAACAGAAAGATCCAATTCAAATCAACTTACAAACAATTCAATAAATTCCCAAAACATTCATGGCTAAACAGAACTCATTAAAGGATCATCACACCAAATTTCAGGCTATTTGGACAAAGGGAAGCAAGTCAACTAAATTCATCAAGTCAACACAAGTTCAAACAAGCTCACACAAGGCACCAAGACATGCATCCACTTCAAGCAATCACAAAACAGAATGGGCATAAGATAAATGAACCAAATCAAAGCCATGACAAACTCCAAGATGTCTATAATACACATGCCAAATTTCAAGTCCATCCAATAAACCACAAGAATTTCCCAAATCATATAAAATCATGACTCACAAAAGGTCCACAATTGGTCAAACAGGGGAGAAATTATCAAACAAATTGGAAATGCATTCAAATATTCCAGGAAAATTCACAAGCAATCTCAACATTCATAAGTATCAACATGCAAAAATCCAGGTCATTTCAAGCTCAATAGGCATGGTAAATAAAATCAAGAAGTTGGACGTGAAATGGTGTGACACACATTGTCACACCTAGATTGATCATAGCATATCTCACAATCCAGGAATGATAAAATAGCAAACTCAAAGCCAAAATGTCCATTAAGGTCTCTAGTTTTACACATGCAATACTTCAGCTCCATCCAATTAAGCATCATTATTTCATGATCAAAATACCAAGCAAGGTGCAACAAATGACATGCATGAACATTCCTTAGCCAAAACAGAAATCCACACGTGCACAATTTCCACAAAAATCACCAAAAAATACTAGACATTACAAGGATCAAGGCATAAAAAATTTCATCTCAATTGGATCAATATTAAATGAGTGAAAAAAAATAAAAAAAAGTGTGAGATGGCATATGAACACATGTAGCATATATGAAGAAAAATACAAAAGGCCAAAGGTGGAATTGACATAGGCAAGGATCGAAGGAGGTATGGATTTGAAAAGTAGCGCGCGCTACTGTAGCTAACACTAACAGCATGGCAAAACGCGAAAATGAAGATCAAAGCAAGGTTCTGGAAAAAAATTCATCACATTCATCATGTTCATCATACATTCATGCGTCAAGAACAAATGTCCACCAAAATCAACAAAACCTATATCACTGGAAAGGTATCTCAACGTACATCAACAATATCACATCAATTAAGCCTAATTCCTCCTAATTTAAGAGAATCGAAGCAAAACATAATCATGCACCAAAGTTCTAATCCACATAACTTCCTCGTTTCTCAACCAAATTCAATGAAACAAATTGCAGAACACTCCACATCCAAAGATCTATCTAAAGCATGCATCAATTTTAAGAATTAGGCAAGTCGAAAACCAACCTTAATTGGATAGCAGTGATGAATTTGAGGTTTCCTGGCCTTGTAACATGAAAACAGATGCGCTTTGATGCTTGTAGAAGTGGATGAAACAAAGCTTTGATGTTGATTGTACACGATTTAGCTCAAATCTTGAATTGCCATTGTTGAAGCTCTCTTTAACAGTCCACGAATTCAGCTTGAAAAGGATGAAATCTTGCTTCCAACAGCTTCAATAATGCACATGGATCATGGATTGATGAAGATCTTGGCAAGGCTTTTGAAGAAAATTGCAGAAAAAGTGAGAGAGAAAGATGAAGAGTTTTGTGATTTTTAGATCTAGATCTCAATTCTGTTATGGTTAATCAGAAAACAGTTATGATTTAACTTATATATGTGATGTTAATGATGCTAGTAATCATGATTAGTGTAAATGCAATGGATTAAGCCAAATCAAGTTTCATGCTAAATGGCCAATTGACCAATCCACCCTCACTTGTGCAAAACCAATGCAACAGTAAAATTTCTGTTTTGGAGCAAGTTTCAAATGATATTTGTGAGCTAATGCAAGTGGAATGGAGTGAAAACAATGAATATTTTGCAAAATGACCTTTTTCCCTCCAAATTCAAAATTGGTTCACTTGAAAAATGCACTTTTTGTGTGATGAGTTTTCATGAAATGTGATGCATGTTTTGGATAGAGGGGATAAAAAGTGATTTGCCCCAAAAAGTCTCACTCCATTTGGCCCTGTGAATCAAAAGTTATGCAACTTTAAAATTCAACTTTTTTGGACAATGATTTGATCATAACTTGCCAACCACAAATGAGAAATTCATGTTCTTGGACTTTTTGGAAAGGTGAGAGAAAGATCTACAACTTTCATGTTGAACAAAATTTCATTTGAAGCATTTTTGGACATGTAATTTTAAGGTGAAAACCTTTCCATTTTTGGCAATTTTAAATTACAAGTCACTTTCTATTTTTGGAAAGTTTTCATCTGACTTTATTTTCTTCAATCTTGATGTTTGAAATGTCAAATGAAACTTGTTTGGACATGAATGAAGTGTATCCAACCCTCTCCCACCTCCAAATCCATCAGTTGACTGGTGGTTGACTTTTGTTGACTGATAGATGAACTGGCCATGCATAGATGAACTTGAGCTTCAAACTCCTGATGAAATAGCTCAATGATGAAACCCTAGCTTCCATAAGCTCAATATAACCATAGGATAATCCCCATATCCATTGAAACCCCATCTCCTTAACAAGCCCTGATTGGCACAATTCAGATGATTAGGGTTGACCAGAGGTCAAAACCCTAATCCCAAGGCATCTGGTCAAGCATAAGGAATCTCTTGGTGATAACAAAACCATGATGATGATGATGTACCATTTCAACCAAGATGATGATCAATCTCCTTGAGGAACCATGAAACCCTAATTTGAAGCACCAACCCTCAGATAATTAGTGATCAGTCCAATGAAACCCTCAGCTTGAATCTCAACCTCTTTGTCTTCTGATCAAAACCTAGGAGGATGACTAGTTTGATGTTGCCATATGATATGCAATATGCTAATGACCTAAAACCCTAAAAAATGAAATGCAATGTGTTAAGCTAGTCCCAAGAGAGGAGGGCAAATTTTGAGGTGTTACAATATGGCTCAGAACCTGTCCAACACATCACCGGCGTTAAACCTTCAGTCACCTTCTCAGGCGAACCTTGCCGGACTGATTCAGTCATCACCATCACATAAATGAAAAAGGATGATATGATCTGAAAGAAAAAAATAGCGTAGAGCACGAATCTGACCTCAATTTTAACTAACTCCACCTATATAGAAAGATATGAGGAGTTGAATTTTGAGGTGTGTCAACTGAGTTGCTTTGATTTAACCTCAAAGAAACTCAATCTTCTTGCCTACATTGGTAGGACTTCAGACAACCAAAGATCCAAGAGAATTGATGAGAATTGAGTGAGAACCGAAGAGAAGAAAAATTCTGAAAAATACCTTCAATGCTGTGTAGAACTTGATCTTGCTTGCTTCAAATCTTGCTTGATCACACTCAGGGAACTTGCAAAAGTGGTTTGGAAATGGAACAAAGCTTTGGGTCCTGGAGTTTTTGAATCTCTAAACAGTGAGATTCAAACTCAATTTTCAGATTGAAAATTCTCAAGTTTTCCTTTGAATTGTGAGGGTTTGAAAAGAGGGGGCAAAGCTGGCGCGCCAGGGATCCTTCGAATGAGCTCAGAGGGCTTGTATTTATAACAATTGGGAATGTTATTTGCACACTTGAATTTGCTTCCAAATTTGGCAATGTCATGCACATGCTTGCATGGGCGTGTACAGGCCCATGAAGCAATCTATTTAGGTCCAAATGCAACTGTTCTGAAGTTAGAATGAAGCTTGAATGGCAAGGCAACGCTATGTGATGTTTTGAACATTTGATCTTTCCACTTGATGCAGACCTATTAAGACCATGTGCAGCCCTAGAAAACCTTGTCCAAAATGGATGAAATAGGACTCTTTGGAAAGCTAATATCAAGGGGAACAACTCTTATGTTGAACACTTTTCCATTTGGAACTTGGATCAAGGTGAATTTTGAGGTGGAAGTTTAGAAATTTCAACATGTTGAAAAAATTTCTAAGTGTCAAGTCATATACCTCAATGTTCCACCTTACTTATCTTTTCATGTGAGCTCTAAAAGAGAAATGTGTCTTCATAAAAGTTGTAGCTCTTTCAAAGACCTTCAAAATTGTCACCAATTTCATGCCATTTGGATTTAGAATGATAGAGTTATGCATTTTTGAAGTTGAGGAAAATCACTTGTTCAATGGTATAGGTCAAAAATGACCTATAGTGTATCCTCATATCACATGCTCATAAAAGTTGAATTAGCTTTCACTATAAACATCAAAGTTTAAGTAAACATCTTTAGTTTGATTGTGCAACTTGGAAATCTTTCATCTCATAAAAATTGAGCAAGTTATGGCCTTGGGAAGTTGACTTTCAAATTAGGGTTTAGACAAAATGACCTATAATGTCTCAATATATAAAATGACTTTCCAAGCAAAATGAGCTTTATACTTCAACATGAAAGTTGTTTAGAATGTCATTTAGAGTAACTTTTATCTTGGAATCATTTTCATATGGTGAAAATTGTAGTAGATAGGGTCTAGGGAGACCCAGTTTTGATCAGATGAATCCATCTGGCCAACTACCACCAACCAACTTGCTAAATTACAATTCTCTTGACTTTTTAGGCTCATGGTAGATCATATATGTATAATATGATGAACTTTGAAGTTTCCCTTGAGAAATTTGATCAAATGGCGAGGAACCTTGTTAAAGAAGCTACTCAAGATACCCAGACAAATTAGGGTTTCCAAGGCAAACAAACTCCAAACTCTTGAAGAATACTTGATCAAAATAACATGTAGAGATCATTGGGACTCACATATGATGCTTAGAGACTTTATGGATCATTACTTGGTTGTGCTCTTAGCCATGAGGGTCTTAAACCCTAGATATGAACTTAATAGATCAATGGGGATCATACCCTACCTACAAAAGAGTTAGACAAATGCAAAGACATATTTTTGGTTTTTTGGTTAGAAAAATGATGATATACAAGTATGATAAATCACATGGTGCTTGGTGATCTCTCCCAAAATAAACCCAATGAAAGAGGGGTAAGGAGGATGCTAAGGTGTGATCCCAATGCTAATGCATATGATGAAATTGCATGAGGGATCTTAGGGTCAAAATTAGGGTCTTACAGCTGCCCCTATTTAAGGACATTCTAACTGAGGTGGTGAAGGTTAAAATCTTCGTATCGACTCAGTAGAATGGGCTTAAATAACAACATATAGAAACAAATTTTGGTCCCTAAGAGACCTCATGATGCATATGATATGAATGTTAAAAGCAAATTCTCTGTGGGGAAGTGTTACCACAAAGGAAAAGAAATCAGAGAGAACGAATATCCGCAGGAGCATGACGCATTCCGTAAGGAAAACTCACTAGGGAGACATAGATTCTGGGGGGGAATAAAAGGGTTATGCATAGGCCAGGCTATGACTTAAAAACTGCTGGGAGACTAGAGGAATTCCATGAACATGGAAAGACTCAGTCGGGGGGAAACAAAAGAACCTCTGCAGGGGAAGCAAATAGATCAGGATAAAACTGACTTACTTGAATCATGCAGGAAAAGCGATTTCACTACAGAAATATGCATTCAACTCAATTGGGGAAGAAATAGACTTCAACACAGGAGGAACGGAAATTTATTATCCACTACCGGTTACCGGGTAAGGATATAATAAAGATCCGATAGAGAGGACATCCGTCATCGGTTAAGATGAACATATCAAGGATGACTCGCTGGGAATCGCCAGGAGGGAGTATTCATTACCGGTTACTGGGTAAGAATAGTCTTGCTAGCGAAAATTGCGAGAATAGGATTTACAACTACCAGTTACTGGGCAGCAGACCAAAGATGAGAATATCCGTCGCCGGCTAAGGTAAACATATCAAGGATAGACTCAAAAGGAAAGAAAATCCACCATCAGTTAAGATGAACATATCAAGGATAGACTTGCCTGAGGATGTTAAGGAGGATATCCGTCATCGGTTAGGATGAACATATCAAGGATAAACCAACTGAACAAAAAGTAGGAATTACATCTATCAGATGCTGGATAGAATACCATCAAAGACAATACCCGTCACCGGTTAAGATGAACATATCAAGGATAAACTCTGTGAAGAAGAAAATAATTAGGAATTACATCTACTGGTTACTGGATAGAATACCAACAGAGAGAATATCCGTCATCGGTTAAAATGGACATATCAAGGATATACTATGCACATGGGAGAAAAGTAGGATTTACAACTACCGGCTACTGGGCAGAAGACCAAAAGAGAAGGAAACTCGTCATCGGTTAGGATGAGCATATCAAGGATTAACTCTCTGGGGAACAAAATAGGGATTACAACTACCTTTTTACTAGGTAGAATACCAAAGGTGAGAATATCCGTCATCGGTTAGGATGAATATATCAAGGATAAACTCAAAATGAGGGAAGAAAATATCCGTCATCGGTTAGGATGAATATATAAAGGATATACTCCCTGAAAACATAAAAAATGAATCCAACTGGGGACTCCACTGAGGAGAAAACAAAGGTACTTTTGCCGGGCATTCGGGCAAGAAGTAACAAACTGTAAACTAAGAAGAATATTACCAGTTACTAGGTAATAAACTCTTAGGGGACCCAAAGCATCCATCTAGGTAAGATCTAGAAAGAAACGGTCAATCAAGACTCATCCAAATGAGGATATATCTCAAGGGGAGTAGTTCCATCCAGATAACCAACTGGGGAGGAAACTGAAATAATAATCATCCATGAGGAAATAACTCAGTGGGGAAAGGAGAAAGGTTAAAGTCTTTCTATTTAAGGGGCTGACACTCTACAATTGAGAGGGTACAGACACCAAATTTTTATGGGGATAAAGTACCACCATAACAGAGAATTTAAGATCATAGGAATGAAACAATCAATGTGATGTTGCAATAATGGAATTATATGAGTGCATGTATATGTATATGTATATGTAATGATTATGCTGATAAAACTATCGCAAAGGATACAAAGGTGTCGTAGATTTGAATCATCGATACAATCCTCATTCAATCCACAAAAGAGGGAGACAACTGCTAGAGAAAAGAGAGATCAACATCCCAAAGGCTCGATTCTAGCTGGGGAAGGAAAAGATCGGGAGGGAATCTGATGATGATTGGTGAAGAAACCAAAGTCCTACTACAATCATGTGAACTGTTGAGGCCAACATCCTTATTCTGCTAGAGACGAAAATGGTCGGGTAATAATCACCAATCTCGCTGAGGAATAACCACAAGATCCGCTGGGGGAATAACACTCCGCAGGGAATTTGAACCAACTTAGCCGACTATTTCACCGGGAAAAGGTGAACAACACCGAGTGCTAAAAAATGTTGTTGGGGATGAAAGAGAATTGCGCCTACTGCTTGGGGACAACCAATACTGCTCCACACTTAGGGCTTACTGCTTTCGAACTAATGTTGCTATTCCTTTTTAAATGAAACCGATTGCTTAAAATTCATGCTTTTATATGTTTAAGAAAAATGATTTTGATTAAAAAATTTAATTTCAAAAAATGATCATAATAAAATTTAAAACTATTTTCTGAAATAAATAAGAGTAGAAACAATTGGATAAAAGCTCAACTTTATTTAATAGAATGGTAGTCTGTAAATGACAAGACTCCATAGATCTTTACAAAGTTGAAAAATGGTAATTTACATGGAAAAGGGTTACATTGAATACAAATAACCATTGATCCTTCCACCAACTCTTGATGTCCACTGTGCTTTTGGCCGTTTCTGGGGATGATGAATCACCGTCGCCCGCTGTGCTCAACAAAGTCTTCAAAACTGAAGATCAACAGGATGCAGTTACTTGCCATAATCCCTAACTTTTGCATAAATTTCCCCAAGGTGGGGTACTCAATTCATCGGGATGATTCTTTTCTGTGTTTATGTCTCAAACTTTTGCCTGGATCGCCCTTTCGGGTTTTCAATCCACCGAGACGCTCATTTTTGCCTAAGCCGTCCTTTCGGGTTTTCACCCTAGCGAGCTGTTCTTTTCTTTTTAGGCGAAGTATTTCTTGACTGCATCTGCGTTCACAGGACGAGTGAACTCTTCTCCATCCATAGTTGTAAGAATCAAAGCAGCACCTGAAAAGGCTTTCTTAACAACATATGGGCCTTCATAATTAGGAGTCCATTTTCCCCTATAATCTGGTTTGAACGACAAAATCTTCTTGAGCACAAGGTCACCATCTCTGGATACGCGAGGTATGACCTTCTTATCAAAATCTTTCTTCATTCTCTGCTAATATAACTGACCATGGCACATGGCAGTCAATCTCTTCTCCTCGATTAAATTCAGCTGATCAAACTTGGTCTTACACCATTCAGCCTCAGTCAACTTGGCTTCCATAAGCACACGCAATGAAGGGATCTCAACCTCTACGGGGAGTATTGCTTCCATACCATAAACAAGTGATAAAGGGGTTGCCCCCGTTGAAGTGCGGATGGATGTACGATACCCGTGCAAAGCAAATGGGAGCATCTCATGCCAATCCTTATATGTGGCAACCATCTTCTGAATAATCTTCTTGATGTTCTTTTTCGCAACTTCAACAGTCCCATTCATCTTAGGTCTGTAGGGAGAAGAATTATGATGTGCAATCTTGAAGTCTTTGCAAAGAGCTTCCATCATACTATTATTCAAGTTTGGTCCATTATCAGTAATGACCTTACTTGACACACCATAACGGCATATAATCTGATTCTTGATAAACCTTACAATAACTTGCTTGATTACATCCGCATACGGTGTCGCTTCAACCCATTTTGTGAAGTAATCAATTGCCACTAAAATGAAACGATGTTCGTTCGAAGCTTTGGGCTCAATCATGCCAATCATATCAATTTCCCACATGGAGAAGGGCCATGGGGAAGAAATGACATTCAACAATGTCGAAGGAACATGAATCTTATCCCCATATATTTGACACTTGTGGCATTTCTTCACAAACTTGCAACAGTCAGATTCCATTGTCAGCCAATAGTAACCTGCTCGCAACATCTTCTTTGCCATCGCATGTCCATTGGAATGAGTACCAAAGGAACCTTCACGGACTTCAATCATCAATAGGTCTGCTTCGTGTCTATCCACGCATCTGAGCAAAACCATATAGAAGTTTCTCTTGTACAATACATCACGATTCAGGTAAAAATTGTCGGCTAATCTCCCCAAAGTCTTCTTATTTTTCAAGGATGCCCTAGACGGGTAAATCTGACTTTGGAGGAAACACTTGATGTCATAATACAATGACTTCTCGTCTTTGATCTCTTCAACAACAAACGCATGAGCTGGCCTATCAAGACGCATCACAGTCAAATTGGGAACCTCATTCCAATACCTCACTACAATCATTGATGCCAACGTTGCAAGAGAATCTGCCCTCCAGGTTTCATCTCGAGGGATATGATGAAACTCAACCTTTGTAAAGAAAGTTGAAATCCTCCTTGCATAATCTTTATATGGTATCAAGTCGGGTTGATTTGTCTCCCATTCCCCTTTTATTTGATTCACAACCAAAATTGAATCTCCAAAGACATCTAAATGCTTGATTCTGAGATCAATGGCCTCCTCAAGCCCCATAATGCAAGCTTCATATTCCGCCATATTGTTTGTGCACTTGAAAGTCAATCTAGTTGTAAATGGAAAATGCGTGCCTTGAGGAGTAATAATCACTGCCCCAATGCCATTACCATACTGATTAATAGCTCCATCAAATACCATGCCCCAACGGGAACTAGGTTCTGGCCCTTCTTCAAGCAATGGTTCATCATAATCCGTCATCTTCAAGTATAAGATCTCTTCATCAGGAAAATCATATTGTACTGACTGGTAATCTTCAATTGGTTTATGAGCCAAATGGTTAGCCAAGACACTACCTTTGATTGATTTCTGAGATCGGTATTCAATATCATATTCTGATAACAACATCTGCCAACGGACAATCCTCCCAGTTAAAGCAGGCTTCTCAAATATATACTTGATTGGATCCATTTTGGATATCAACCAAGTGGTATGATTCAACATATACTGGCGCAGACGCTTGGCAGCCCAAGCCAATGCACAACAAGTCTTCTCTAGCATAGAATACCGAGTCTCACAATCAGTGAACTTCTTACTGAGGTAGTAAATTGAAAATTCTTTCTTTCCAGTCTCATCTTGCTGACCTAGAACACAACCCATACTCTCTTCAAGCACAGTCAAATACATAATCAACAGTCTTCCTTCAACAGGTGGAGACAGAATCGGAGGTTCAAGCAGATACTCTTTGATACTGTCAAAAGCTTTTTGGCAGTCTTCGGTCCAATCACAAGACCGATCTTTTCGAAGAAGCTTGAATATAGGCGCACATGTGACAGTCATGTGTGAAATGAATCTTGAGATATAATTCAAGCGGCCGAGGAAACCTCTGACTTGCTTCTCAGTTTTGGGCGCAAGCATCTCTTGTATTGCTTTGACCTTGGCGGGATCAACTTCAATACCCTTCTCGCTGACGATAAAGCCTAACAACTTACCAAAACGGACACCAAAAGTACATTTATTGGGATTCAAGTGGAGTTTATACTTCCTCAAATGCTGGAATAGCTTCAACAAATGCTCAACGTGTTCCTCTTCATCAATTGATTTAGCAATCATGTCATCGACATAAACTTCAATCTCTTTATGCATCATATCATGAAAAAGAGTAGTCATTGCCCTTTGGTAAGTTACACCAACATTCTTTAAACCGAAAGGCATCACTCTATAACAGAATGTTCCCCAAGGTGTAATGAATATGGTATTCTCCATATCTTCGGGTGCCATCTTGATCTGATTATATCCGGAAAATCCGTCCATAAACAAAAAGACTTTGAATTTAGCAGTATTGTCTACCAACATATCAATGTGTGGCAGAGGGAAATCATCTTTCAGACTGGCTTTATTCAAATCTCTATAATCAACACACATGCAGACTTTTCCATCTTTCTTCGGTACAGGCACGATATTGGCCACCCATTGCGGATACCCAGCGGTCACAAGGAAACCGGCATCAATCTGCTTTTGCACTTCTTCTTTGATCTTTACCGCCATATTAGGATGCGTTCTTCTCAACTTCTGCTTGACTGGAAGACATTCTGGCTTCAACGACAATCTATGCTCCACTATCTCAGAATCCAAACCAGGCATGTCTTGATAGGACCAAGCAAACACATATGAATACTCTCGAAGAAGATCAATCAACCCCTTCTTAACGTCTGAACAAAGTCGAGATCCAACCTTGACTTCCTTCACTTCATCCTCGGAACCCAAGTTGACTAGTTCAATCTGCTCTTCGAATGGCTGAATGGCTTTCCTTCATGCTCAAGAAGACGAGAAAATTCATCACTCATTTCTTCATCACTTTCCTCCTCAGCCTCAAACACAGGGAATTCAAAATTTGGAGAAGGAGAAGGATCACTGTATTCAATGGGGTTAGAAACCAACCTACATAATGATTTGATATTTTGATTTTAGAGAAGTGAATTTATGACCAAATATTATGCAGATGGACAATTATATTATTTATTTATGTTTTTTGTGATTACCATTTTCAGAATAAAGCAAAAAGTAAAAACAAACATCATAGATGTGGATGAATAGAATTAATTTTATTGATAATCAAATTTGAAATGCCCAACAATGTTCACTTCTCCCTTAGGCATAGGAGAAGGATTTTTAAAACAAATAGAAGCAATTACTTAGATCGATGCAAAATAACAGGTATATCAACACCAGTCCAATTGTTGCAAGCCTTTCCATGCGTCACAAAATTGGTGAAGTCTTCCTCTTCGTCATCCCCTAGCACATCAGCTAAGTGGTGTTCATTGCGATGAATGAACCCTCCTCTACGGAAGCTAAGTTGCATATCCTCTAATCTAGCGGTTGATGAACCTTGTTGGAAACCCAAACCGGTTCTATTCTTGTTGTCGGAGACCTCTACCACTCGCCCCCACTGGTCGACATTGCCTTCTTCAACAATCTTCCTTGCATCTTTCAATGAGGACATAGGTGCCCCAACTCTCTTTTCAACAACAATAGATAAGGCTTGGAATGGAGTTCCAACCTCATCCCTAGCTTCAACGTAAGAGAAAGATGACAGATGGCTAACCAACAACGCCTTTTCCCCACCAACAATGACTAATTTTCCGTTCTTGACGAATTTGAGTTTCTGATGCAATATGGAAGTAACAGCTCCTGCCTCATGAATCCATGGCCTTCCCAACAGACAACTATAGGCCGGGTGGATATCCATTACTTGGAAAGTAATCTGGAAGTCACTCGGACCTATCTTTACTAGAAGGTCCACTTCACCTATCACTATTTTGCGTGAACCGTCAAAACCTTTGACGATTACACCATTATACCTCATAGGTGCTTCTTGATATGACAACTTTGATAATGTTGACTTTGGAAACACATTCAACGAAGATTCGGTGTCAACCAACACATTGAATAAAGCGTCATCTTTGCAATTCATCGAGATATGCAAAGCCAAATTATGATTCCTACCCTTCTCAGGGAGTTCCTCATCACAGAAACTGAGATTGTTGCAGGAAGTGATGTTAGCTACAATATGATCAAACTGATCCACCGTAACATCATGTTCCACGAAAGCTTGCTCAAGAACTCTTTGCAGTGCTTCTCTGTGCGCTTCTGAATTCATTAACAGAGACAGTACTGAAATCTTCGAAGGGGTTTGGAGCAACTGCTCTACTACATTAAACTCACTTTTCTTTATCAGCCTAAGTACCTCATCATCATCATTAGTTTTCAAATTGATGGCTCCACTAGACTGATGCTTTGAAGCACTAATTGGATATGCTGCAGGCACTTCCACTTTCTTTCCAACCGTTGAATCTTCTACATCTTTTGGGAACACCGGCTCAAACACTCGATCGCTACGGGTCACCTTAGTAACATCAGCAATGCTCACGACAGAACTGGTCATAGGTAATGGAACCTCTTGACCATCTTTCAACATAGTTGCATTATACTGATAAAGAACGGCCTTATCGGATGCATACGGGACTGGACCCGCCAACCGTATGACCAATGGCAATACCAATCTTTGACTGATACTGTTACTGTTGCTGCTATCATATTAAATCACCACTCTCTCGGGATTCTTAAACACTGGAACAATCACATTCACATCGTCATCTACATGACGAGATTGAATAATCTGAATCATACCCTCATCCATCAACCGTTGGATGTCCCTTTTCACAATCTCACAACCCCTTGAATTAACACTACAAATAGTACAACCGTCGTGGTCATGCTCACATTAACTAACCAAGCAAATATCCTTGTGCATCGTCACCAAGGATCTTCTTATGAAACGGACATCAAACACTTTGAACTCCCCAGGGCAGCCGTCTACCATATTAATAGATGAATTTCCATGAGCGGGTAGTGGGTTTGCTTTCACATTAGG
Organism: Lathyrus oleraceus; assembly: GCF_024323335.1. Taxonomy (NCBI): domain Eukaryota; kingdom Viridiplantae; phylum Streptophyta; class Magnoliopsida; order Fabales; family Fabaceae; genus Lathyrus; species Lathyrus oleraceus. The sequence continues at coordinate 357,771,897 of NC_066584.1, read as the reverse complement.
TGCGCGGTCCTCAATGGACACCATTCCATTTTTCACTAGCTTCTAAACTTCATATTTAAGTGGATAGCAGTTCTCAATGTCATGTTCGGGTTCTCCTTGATGAAAAGCACAGCGGAGGTCATGCTTGTACCACCATGAAAGTGGTTCAGGAATTTGTGGCGGATTTCTCGGTTGTAGCAGGTTCTTGAGAACCAACAATGGATAAAGCTCTGCATATGTCATAGGAATTGGGTCGAAAGAGACCTTCTTACTCTCAAAAGTTTGTTGCTGATGATTGTTGGTATTGTTGTTGTTGTAGGTGTTTGTTCGTTGTTGTGGTTGTTGTTGTTGACGTTGTTGTTGTTGTTGAATTGGTGTTGATTGATTTCCTGAGAAAACGGGAATTACTGAAGATACTTGATGATGGTGTTGATGGGGTGGTTGACTTCTTCTGATTTGGGGCCTCCTCTGCCTCCCACTGGAAATTGTGTTGGTTTCACTGTCCTTCTTCTTACTAAAACTGTTGTCATATCTTTTGTTGGACGATACCTCCTCCTTTGAAAACCGTCCTTATCGAACACCTTCTTCTAGCCTCATCCCCATGTTTACCATCTCGGTAAAATCACTAGGGGCATTGGCGATCATCTTCTCATAATAAAATGAGCTAAGGGTCTTCTGAAAAATCTTGGTCATCTCCTTTTCCTCTAAAGGAGGGTTGATCTGAGCAGCGAGTTCTCTCCACCTCTGCGCATACTCCTTAAACGCTTCCTTTTCCTTCTAAGACAATGATCTCAACTGATCTCGGTCCGGAGCCATATCAACGTTGTACTTGTACTGCTTAACAAATGCTTCCCCCAAATCGTTGAAAGTGCAGATGCTTGCACTATCCAACCTCATATACCATCTTAGCGCGGCGCCGGTCATACTATCTTGAAAGTAGTGGATTAACAGCTGATCGATGTTTGTTTTGGGAGACATCTTGCGAGCATACATCACCAAATGACTGAGCGGACATGTGTTCCCTCTGTATTTTTCAAAGTCAGGCACTTTGAACTTCACTAGAATCTTCACATTCGGCACCAGGCATAATTCAGCAGCACTCTTCCCAAAGAGGTCCTTACCTCTCAAAGTCTTCAACTCCTTGCGCAGCTCTAGACACACAAACCAAAAGTCTTCTTTGAATCAAGTTCTCACTTCAGTTATCCTCTCGCTACCTTCTCGTTGTTTTTGTTTTTGTTTTTTTTACTTGTTGGCTAACGTTAACCGGCTTCGCGGGACCATTTCGGCCTACACAGGGCTAAGCTCTATTGGGCGTAGCTTATTCGATCCAAGAAATTAATCTTTCATCTCATCCATTTTCTCATGAATGTCTGGGCCCTCAGATGGCTCGAAATGATAAATGGTGTCTTCCACACGAGGTAAGGTATGCACTATAGGTGGCGGCACAGACATGACCGGGCTAGATGCCGACATGGAAGCAAATGTGGGCGCAAAGCCCTCAGGCATGAAGTTTGGCGGCATTCCCCACGGGAATCCGGCAGGCATAGCAGGCGCAAAATGAGCTGTAGCAGCAGGCATGGTAGAGGTGGCCACCTCTGAAATAACAGCCCTCTAAGGAGGAGGAGTTGCGGGTGTTGGAGAAGACTGGCTCTACGCAGCTAAAACCGACTCCATCATGGCAGTCAGGCGGGCGATCTCCTCTTTCAGATCTCTATTCTCTTGCTCAAGATGTTCCATAATTCTGGAGTGATTGACGCGAGTATTGTATCGATGAGTCAGATTGGCTGAAGCACGGAAGAAATACCAATGAGACATCTAGCGAAAGAGAAACTTGTTTATGCAAATGATGCATGAAATACAATGCTTGATTCTTTTTATTTTCAAGGAACTTACTATATTATTTGCAAATATATATATATATATATATATATATATATATATATATATATATATATATATATATATATATATATATATATATATATATATATATATATATATATATATATATATATATATATATATATATATATATATAACAACAAATGCAACAATTTGATATGACCATAAAAAATCTCTTTTTATTTATATAATTGGAAGGATTACACTGAGTACAATTTCAAAAACCAAATGAAAAATACAAGAGAAAAGGAGACTAGTCATCCTAAGGATCCCTAACAACAACGTCAAAAGATCTTACTGCAGGTGCATACTTCCTTCGAATGCGTCGGATCTCGGTCTTAAAAGAAGCCTTCATCTGAGTCTTCTCGAGGACAAGCTGATCAACAATCCTCTTCCAAGCAACGGAAGGCTAAGGCATGTTAGAAGATGAAACCTCCGACTCTCTCTGTCTCTTTGTCCATTCGGTCTTCAAGCTCTTCTATCTCAGACTTCTTCGAGTGAAGAGCTTCAGCAAAAAGATGAGATCTGGGATTCTCTTCCAATTCACTAAAAGGAACCTTGCTGGAAACATGTATTCCCAAGAGATGGGCATACTCCTCCAACGTAGGCACGAGCTGATAATCAGGAAAAGTGAAGCAGCGGTAGAGAGGGTCATAGAACTGAACCAACACCCTCAGAAGTCCTTCAACCACATCAGCAGACAAGATAGATAGAAGCTTCCCATGACGTTGTTTAAAGTCCAAGGGATCTAATACAAAATATGCTAGCTTCCTTAACTCTTTTAAGTCGGGACATCTGAAACTATACTTTTTTGTGTTCCTTCGTCCACAATCCATGGTCTGAAAATATTTGCAAATAACACCTCAGTTCCTTGAAATTTTCGTGTGATGAATGTTATGATGCGCATGAATGCATGAATGCAACAATCACAAATAAAGGATCAATCATCCATTTTGGTGGATTATGGTTTACACCTTATCAACACCCAAGTTCCATTGATATTGACAAGACTTGATTGGATCAACCAAGAATCAATGGTTTGTTGTAAGTCACGAGCATGGAGTCTGGGTAAGAACCATCCCAAGGGAGTGAACTAAGGATAACAACCTGTAGATCATGTTCTAAAAAGTTCCCAGAGTCTTAATTCCATCTATCGGATATTACAGGTTAAGATGACTGACTCATTGACCCATAATATTCTCAAGAGAAACTCGTCATAGTGTAGTATCGCGTGACAACTGTTATCAAGTCTACACTTGAACAGCCTCTGCACAACGTCCTAAATAGGCCAAGTGGGGTCAAAGGTTCTACGGTCCTCAGCTTCTCGGACCCCAAATTAGAGATAGTAATGCCTAACCACAAATACTTGTGTGACATTTCCAAATCCAAAAGGGTCTCCACTGAGCAGATGGATCTCAAGCCAACTTGTCAAGGACTACTCCACACAAGTCAAACATGACAATACCATCCTCCTATCTCAATTGCACTAAAGTTCAGGTTAGAACTTATCTCACCACTCAGAGATCACCAAGCACAACAAGCAGATCATATCACACAAACAAATAAACATACATCAAATATATACAATTATATACACACAAAAAAGTAGGCTAAACCCACTGGAGACTACTTCCCAACAGAGTCGCCATTTAATTTCTGTACCAGTAAATTCATGATCATCAAGCTATGGATAAGCGAGATATCAAATAACAAGAGTCGTCACCGCGCTTTTATTGTTTCCAAGGGAAAAGGGAAAAAGTACGAACAAAACCCCAAAAATAAGAAGTTTTCAAATCAAAACTAATAAAATGCCAGAGATTACAGGTAAGGGGGTTGGTTACACAGAGGGAAGGTGTTAGCACCCAAAGTGTCCTAGGTACTCCTACGGAGCCCTTTTTTGTGTGCATATGTGTTTTTGTACAAATGATGTTTGCAAACAAATATAATGGGGGGATGAGAAAAAAATTCATTAATTATATTTTTGTGTTTGACAAGACCTTCGGACTTGTGCCTACGTACCAGCATAAAAATGAGGGATCAAAACCTCGTAGTTCGTGATACAAATTTCAAAGTGGATGCATTGCTTTTAACAAAAATTAGATTTGAAAGGCACAAAGGCCTAGAAAATGGTTTGAATGAGTTAGTTATTTTTGGCTTTTGAAAATTTTAAGTCAAGTATAGTTAAGTTTATTTACAAATTTGATTTAAGAAAAGAAGTTTGAAAATGCAATGGCATAAGGCCAAAGTTTCTAATTTGCAAAGGGTCTAAGTTTTAAAGAAGAAACAAGTACAAACAAAGAAGTTTTTTTTAAAAGGGAGGGAGCGATTTTGAAATTAAAGAGATGGGGAGGAGATGAATAGACTAATCCTAAGCACAAAATTAAAAGTTAAGAGTTGAAAAGATCTAACCAATGGGTTGCAATCCAATATACAAGAATGTCATATAGAAATCCAAATTCCCTTGGACACTAGAATCAAGCAACAAACAATGCACACAATATTAACTTGAAGAGCAAGGCATCAAATAAAGATAGCCACATCCAAGCTTAACCACCATGATCTTCTTCAAATTTTGCCCATGTAGCAGATGAATTCCATAATGCCACAAGTCACAGGTTCAAAATAACAGCTTCATAATGATCATGTTGCAGATGAACTCAAATGAATCTTCAATGATGTATCAGATGAAGTTTCAGATTTCAAGCACTTGGTTACATGAAAGTTGGCATTGGTCAAGTCCTTTGCATAGGGAGCTTTGCCTAAATTTAAAGTCCAATTGTCTCAGATCAAACCAACAGTCCATGCAAGATGTTTTTTAGGGTTTTTGATCTTATTATGTACATTAATGACCAAAGACCACACAAACAAACACAATATACACAAGCAAAATATATCACAAAATAGGGTCCAAATGGACAAAGTGAAAATGATATTAACATAAACAATTAGAATAGTATGAATAATGGCAAATGAATAGGGCTTAAAAGTAAAGTGCATTAAAGTAAATAACTTGAAAGTAAATGTTAGTTGTTAATGAGTTAGAAGTTAGTATTGCTTTTGCTTTTTCTTTTAAGTCATCCTTTGGAGAACACTCAACCACTTATCACAAGCATGGATCCTTGAACCAAGACATCTTCCAAAGGAAGGAAAAAAGGCCAAGTTTCCACACTGTAAGACCCCAATTTTGGGCCCTAAGATCCCTCATGGCCCATATCATGTCATATCATAACCTCAAGGATCATTGCATGCCCTAGCTTCCCTCCTAGTGGGTAGATTGCCTTGTGGGTTGTTTCTTGATCACCAAGCATACTTTGCATTTGTATATTCTTGCTTTTCATATGCTTATTAACCAAAAAGTACAAAAATATTGTCAGTCTAACCTTGTTGATTGCAGATGAAGCAATTAGGTCAAAATCAGTCATTGATCAGTCAAAGCAATGGATGGTGGCCATTCTTGCAGAATTTGGGCACCATGATCAATAATCAAGAGTTCATACATCTTGGGACATCATTTGAAGTCAAGGTCTCAAGGAATTAGGGTTTGGAATTCATCAGAAGTGGTCCAGTCATCCAAAACCCTAGAAAAGTCAAACTTGGTCAACTGTGGATTTAATCAGTGATTTGATGGATAGAATTGATTTGAAGGAGTTCATTCATGCTTGTATAAGCCTCATCTATCATGTTCAACCTCATCATGGAAGAAAATCAAGTCAAATCAGAAATTTTCCAGAAATAGAAAGTGGACCTGTAATTTCAACTGCCAAAAATGGAAACTTCTTGATCCTCAACTCACATCATGATACAAGCTTCAAATGAATTTTTGCCCAACATGAAAGTTGAAGATTTTGTCTTCCCATTTTCAAAAAGTCCAAGAACTCTCAAATCCCATGTGTGGTTGTCAAGATATGATCAAATCATTTTCACCAATTTTTGAACTTCAACAAGCCATATCTCTCAAACCATAAGGCCAAATTTGGTGGGGTTTTTTCCTACAAACCACATTTTTCATCCTCTTTCCAAAATATAAATTTCATGCACCAAAACCCTACCAATCAAAATAGCATTTTTGGACCTTTTTCATTTAAATTCAAAGTTTGACCAAACTTTGACTTTTTGATTCTTTGACTTTTTCTTGATTTGGCCAATTGGGAAATGTTCCATATATCATTTGTGATTTGCTCCAAGCTTAAAATCATAACCATACCACCATTACACCATCATTTTGGACCAAAAGGCAAAGTTGGCAAATTGTACAATTGGTTTCAATAAGCAAGGACATGTTAACAATTGATGTGCAGACCACAAACAGCAATTTAGTTGGTCATTTGCTGTCTGTACCAAGGCCCATTTGAGCAGCCTACACCCTCCAACATTCACTTATTTCACAATTAGCAAAAATGCAAAACACTTCATTTAGCATAAACAAGTTTACCATTTGATTAAGCCTTGCAAAACAGAAGTATAAAGCAATATTTCTGCTCATTTGTAAACCCTAATCGACAGCAGCCACAGACCAAAATATTCATTTCCTCTCATTCTTGCAACTTTGCTCAAAGTGAATTTTTGCAGAAAAATCTCAAAACCCTCGAACAACCCTTGCATCCTTCATCATCCAACCATGATTTAGGACTTTTTGCAAGCATTATTCACCACCTGTTTTGCAGCTTGAGCTCTGTTTTCTCTAGGAGCATTTCCATGGCAAATCGAAAGTTGGATGTAGTTAGACATTCTTGAGCTAAAAAAGGTTCATCATCCATCATTCTAAGGCACCCTCTTCAGCTGTTTCAAGTTTGTACCATCAATACCTCACTGCATTTTGAATTGCTTCAAAACCAAGTAAGTTTTCGAATCCCTTCTTTTGCCTTGCTATGCTATGTTTTTAAAAAGTCTTTCCATGCTTGTTCCAATGCAACTTGAGTCATGCTGATTGGTTAAACATATCATGAGAAATTTGGATTTTATTTTGCATGCTCAAACCTAGTTTCCTTCGATTTGCTTATTTGTTGTTGCTTCAGTGAAAACCATTGCCATATTTGTGATACTGAATGTTGGATGATGCTGTTGTTCATGTGTTGATGATTTATATGATGAACATGATGATGATGAATTTATGCTGCTGCAGCCCAAACTTATGTCATGCCCAGAATTTCCCATGATTTTGTTGATTATTGTTGGTTTGTTGTTCATGAGGTGTTTGTATGAGGGACATGCTGTTTGCCATGGCTGTATGATCTATTCTATTTGAAAGTTGTTGATTGAATGTTGAACATTGATGTTGAATGTATGCCCTGCTGATTGAAAACTTTAAACTTGCTCATAAAATCCACATGCTGTTGTTTGTTGTATTTGGTCATGGATGCTGTTTTGTTGTATGATCATTGTTACATGTTGCTGTTCATTTGTTGTTGGTTTTGATCGTTTGATGAAGCTGAACATGATACCATGAGCCATGCTGTTAGAAACCCTAAGGGTTTATGTGAAAACCCAGAAACTTGAAGCTTGATTGGTCCGCGTCACTGTTCCATTGGCAACAGCCAATGAGAACATTTCATTCCCCATGCCAAAACGCAGCGCTTGGTTAAATGAAGCGCTGAATTACCACATTGCCATCCGGTCAACTTAGTTGACCAACATTTCATGTTATGTTACTCATGTTCATTCCAAATTGTTACACAACTTTGAAAATTCATAACATCTTCATTATTCATCCAAAAATCATGGAATTTTTTGCATTGTGTCCTGTTAAATGTATACTATTTTATCCTGATTTTTATTGAATTTTTGGTTGGCTGGATTTTTATTGGCTTTAGGGTTTTATTCATGTGTCATTATTTTGTACCTTTTGCCATTCCTTTTATGAAATGATGAGGATGTATCCAATGCCCCTGAAATTTTTTGTGGTGAAACTAGACTCATTCATCTTTGCTTTTATGTATAGTTTGTGCATTTATCATATGTGGTTGTTGAGATATGATTTTCTGAAGTAGGGTGTGACAATTTGTGTCACACCAATGATGTGCATTTTCATGATTTTTGTTCACATGCTTCCTGGCTTACAAATAACTTGAAATTTTGCATGAATGATCTCTTACATGTCTAGTTTGTGTATGAATTTTCTGGAATTTAATGATGCTATTTCCTATTTGTTTGTGAATTTTCTTCCCTGCCTAGTCAATTGTTGACTTTATGTGATACATGTTGCCAAATCCTTTGTGAAATTCTCATACATTATTGGATGATCATGAAATTTTGCATGTGCATACTAGACATCTTGAGCTTTGCATTGGTGTTAATCCCATCCATTTCTCATCTGTTTTCATTTTGTTATGATTTTTTGAAGATGACACATGTTTTGTTGACTTCTTTGTGCACATTTGAAAATGTGTTGACTTCCTGATTTTAATTGACTATCTTCCCATGATCCAATTGAGCTGAAAATTTGTATGCATGTCATTATGTGGATTGTGATTGACCCTGAATTATTTCATAATTTTTGGAATTGATTATGTTTGCTTTTGAGCTTGGTCTTGCTGTTGACCTCTATGTGCTCCCTCTTGTCATGTTTTGACTTCTTTGGTCTATAAAATGACAATGATGCATGGTATGAACTTGAGACCAATTGTGCTTGCTTCTTAAATGTTTGAACTTGATTTTGGTTGACTTTCATTTGCTGTTTTGACTTTTATCATTTATTTTTGACCCTAGGCTTGCCCTAGTGGTCTCTTGGCTTATGTTGAGTTCATTTGTTTCAGGTTAGGCATCAATGCTTCAAAGAAACCATCCAATTTGTTTGAGCTTGATTGTTTATCATGTGCTCACCTCTTTGTTTTGTAGGTTGCTTGGCTCATAAGCCTTGTGCCTTGTGCTTTGCACATTTGTCTATCTGTTTGACTGTTGACTCCTGTTTCCTTTTGCTTTAACTGTTGAACTGTGTACTGATTTGTTTGACTATTTCAGGTACCATTAGTTGCTTAAGTTCTTTGAACTTGCTTTGCTTTGCTATTTAGCAATTTGCTTTGAGGTATAATCCTTCTTTCTTCATGTAGTCTGGAAGACCTGGCCTGTTATTTGACCGGGCAAACTGTCTGAAGTCCTCCTTAAGAGGCAATGCTTGTGTGTGTTTAAAATTGTCCCAAGCAGGAAAAGTCCTTCAAGTAAGGCAATTGGTGGAAGGTAGGGATAAGCAATATATCCCCCACTATTCAGTGTGTCCACTCTTTGCTCCCATTACATGGTAGAAGCATTGAGATAAATACCCAAGATCTAATCGAGTCAATAAAGGGGAAAGAGTTCCATCTTTCTGAACTCCCCCACTTTCTATTTGATGCTCTCTCTGATCTGAGATAGAAGCAATGAGGCACACCCCTCATCTCCTTTTCATCTGCTTCACCTTAGCCTCTCAATGGCAAGGTTAAGAGCGACATTTACCTATTACAGTGGACTTTCATAGTCAAACCCTCTTGTGTGAGCCCTCATTGTTTGGCTATAGAGTGTGCTGTTTGATATTCATTGGTTGATTGATTGCTTCATATGCACATGTTTGCTTGTATGCTTTGTGCATTCATCATCATTTGTTGCTCATTAATGCATAATCATCTCATTTGTCTTTGTGACATTATCATTGTCGTTTACCCATTGAGGACAATTGTAAGTCCATTGCTTTGGCATTTGATCCTATGATATGGAAGGATAGAGTGTAAGACCTCATTGGTCACTCATATCTGCTGTTGCTTTGATTGTATGTGAGGATGTAGTTATAAGTCCCTGTAAGTTGGCATCTGCTTATCCTGTGATCATAATTTGTTTTGTCTGCATGTGAGGTTGCAATTATAAGTCCCTGTAAGTTGGCATTTGCATGATCATGTGTTACTTTTGTTCCTGTCTGTGAGGTTGCAATTGTAAGCCCCTGTAAGTTGGCATTTGCATTCCTATGATCATATTGTTGCTTTTGTTCTTGTATGTGAGGATCCATTGTAAGTCCCTGTAATGTGGCATTGGTTTTCCTATGATCATATGTGGAGTTAACCTAAGTCCAGATAGATTGGCAGTTGACTTCCATATTTCATCTTTGTTTTCTTTTGAGGAGATTAGTGTAAGTCCATAGAGTGGCCTCTGATATCCATTTCTGTTTTAGGAGATTGGTGTAAATCCAGCTATTGGTATCCGGTATCCGTTTTCTTTTTAGGAGATTGGTATAAGCCCAGTGATTGGCATCCGATATCCGCTTTTGTTGACTTTCTTGTTTGTTTGTTATTATCCATTGCTATTCCAAAGGACACACTTGAATCATCCCCTATATGATTTCAAGAGGTGAACCTTCTAAGAAGTTTTACAATCCATCTTCATCCATTCATCCCCATTGTGTCCTAAACCTTTTCACACATTACCTTCAAACTTGACATAGATATTGTGCAAACATCTTCATGTTTTTTTTCAAACTAAAAACCTGGACCCCAAGTCCTTGACTTTTTTTCAAACTCCATTTTCATAATACTTCTTTCAAATCAATCTTAATCATACTTTGACTCCACTTTCATAATCACAATCAATTAACTTCACTCATTCACTTGTTTTGGCTCTGTCCATTGTTAATCTTTTCATGCATTAGCCATAGGTTTCAATTATCATTGTGGTTGATGTAAATCTTGCCTATCCTTAGTGAGTCGACAGTAAGACTTCCGTACTGAAAACAGGGCTAACCCCTCTAGTACGTCGAAGCTATCCTCGCATGGTGGATGTTGGTTTTGGTCGAGTGATCTCCCATTGATAATGAAAAGCCTCAGTGCTTGTGTTTAAAATTGAATCCACCAACTTTTTGAAATCTTTTAGCCGAACTACGGCGTTTTGATCCTTACCTTTGATGGAAGGTACGTAGGCAGCGGGTTCATCCGTTCAAACCCAATAAAAACTTGTACATTCTTTTCTCATCATCCCAATCATGTTTGCACAATACTTATGTCATAACAAATAACAATATTTTACAACAAGTGTGAAAAGGGCTCCCTAGGAGTACCTAGGACGTAGTGGGTGCCTAACACCTTCCCATTGCGTAATTTACCCCTTACCCAGACTCTCTGATCTTTTTATTAGTTTTCTACGTGTAAAACTTCTTAGGCTTTTGTTCGCTTTTTAGCCAGTCCTTTGGATAAATAAAAGTGCGGTGGCGACTCGAAATTTCATTGTATAACTTGCTTATGATTTAATCGATAAATCATATAGCGACGAATACACCGCTACAGAAAAGTGGCGACTCTGCTGGGGATGTATTGATCATCCTTGGTGGTATTGCCTACTTTTCACCCTTGTTGTGCTATATTGTTATTTGTTATATGACATATTTTTGTACAATTTGGGATCACTGTATTGATTGTAATGTGTGAATTGCTTGATATACAATTGCTGTTTGCTTTGGTGATCTGTGAGATGAGTTCTATACCCGAACTCGAGTGCACTCTAGGATAGGAGAATGGCATAGTCTTGTCGATTGGTGTGGAGTATTCCTTAGCCAGTTGACTTGCGAGCCCATTCACTTGGTGGAGGTCATGTTGGACTAATAATGTCACACAAGTTATTTGTGGTTAGGCATTATTCTTTCAATCATGTTCCGCAGAAGCCAAGGACCTTAGTTTACCAAACCCATCTTGGCCTATTTTTAGGACCGTAGTGCGGAGATCGTTCAGATGTCAGTTCTGATACGATTGTTACGCGATACTACACTCATAAGAGTTTCTCTTGAGAATATTCTTGGAATACGAGTATTCGTTCCTCCGATAATATTCGAAAGATGGAACGATGATTATGGGAACCTCTGATAGAACATGTCTGGCAGGTTTAAACCCTAGTACACTCCCTTTGGGTGGTTCTTAACCGAGACTCCATGCTCGTGACTCTCAACAAACCCGTGATTCGTGGTTGAGTCGTTCAAACATTGTTAATATCAATGGATCCCGGATCAGGTGTAAAACCTAAAATCCATCAAAGCGGCTGGTTGATATTAAGAATGTCTGAACCGGTTCATGTACCGTTAATATCAATGGAACTTGGGTGTTGATAAGGTGAAAACCTAAATCCACCAAAATGGATGATTGATATTAGGGATACAATGAGCTTTCCCACGACCTTTGTGTGGTGTGCCTTGCTTGATCCTTGAGTGTGATTGTTGCATTCATGCATTCACGCATTCATCTACATCCATATCGTCAGAAAAAGAAAATTTTCAAGGAACTCAAAGGAGTTTATTTGCAAAAATTTTCAAAACATGAAAAAAACCGGGAAAATTTTTTCACCTGACATATCTGATGAGATATTCTCATATATGATCAAAATGCTTAAACATTTCAAAGTTTGCAAATAAAACCTTCGAGTTCCTTTGAAAAAAAACAAGCATATGCACCAACACTTCATGCATCATTTGCATAAGCAGGTGTTTTGTTCCGGTCTCCTGTCCTGTGGTCTGACCCTGCGGTCTTCATTTATTTTGAAGACGCACCTCGCCGGTATTATACCAGAGCCGATTCTGCCAGATTGATGGATCATCCTGAGCAAGAGAATTGTGAACTCAGAGGAGGAATTTGCCAGACTAAGTGCTTTTAATGGATTTATTCCTGTTGATGGATTTATTCTTGTTGATGGATTTATTCCTGGTTAACCGATCCCGGGCTGGCATAGGCTATTGTTCTGGGGCGCATAATGAGCAAGGTTTGTTCACAAGTGGAGGATTCATCCATGCTGATCAACCTGAAGCTGCTGCTATCATGGAAGAGGATGCAGAGGTCTGAACAATTTCATCATTCCTGGTGGTGTCTGCCACAATTGGGTCGCTGTGGATGTTCCTACGGTCATTCATAAATCAGCATGAATTGTTCACTTTGTTTGAAACCCTTCTCCCATGCCAAAAGGAGAAGTGATGACATTGTTGGCAAAGCATTTTAATACAATGATGTTTTCATTCAATTAATGCATTGTTAAACATTTGTTTTTCCATTTGTTTTCACTTTTTGCTTTTCTTCATGAAATCAGTGATCACAAAAAACCCTGAAAAACAAAAACAACTTTTTCATCTGCATAACTGATTTGCTTGTTTAAATACAAAAGCTTTTCATTATCCATAATCATTATGCAGGGATTTCTAAACCCATTGAACATAATGATCCAACGCCATCTCCCAATCTTGAATTCCTTGTATTCAGAGCAGAGGAAGATGATGTTGAAGGGGATTCCTGATGAGATTACTCGCCTTCTTGAGCACAAAAGGAGCTCATTCAGCTGTATCATGAGAATCAGCTAAACAGTCAAACTGGGGCATTACAAATGTAATGTAAATCAAAAAAAAAAAAAAAAAAAAAAAAAAAAAAAAAGAAAAAGAGGGTGAAAAAGATGAAAAAATCAAAAATCAGAAAAAAAATTTCAAAATTTTTCAAAAGAAAAAGAAAAAGCATACCCTCAATTCCCTAGTTGACTGATGCTGAATGGATTCAGAGTCGTTACGACCAACTGAATTTGATCGAAGAGAAGCGATTAACTGCCATGTGCCATGGTCAGCTATATCAGCAGAGAATGAAGAAAGCATTTGATAAGAAGGTCAAGCCTCGTGTGTTCCGAGAAGGTGACCTCGTGCTCAAGAAAGTTTTGTCTTTCGCGCCCGATTCCAGGGGCAAGTGGACTCCAAACTACGAGGGTCCATATGTTGTTAAGAGAGCCTTTTCAGGCGGTGCTTTGATGCTTACAACAATGGATGGGGAGGATTTCACTCGTCCTGTGAATTCAGATGCAGCCAAGAGATACTTTGCCTAAGAAAAAAGAAGTATATGCAAATGAAAAAAAACAGAATAGCTCGCTAAGTTGAAAACCCGAAAGGGCGGCTTAGGCAAAAATGAGCGTCTCGGTGGAGAACCCGCAAGGGTAATCCAGGCAAAAATTAGAGACTTGAAAAAAAAGAATATTTGCATCCCGCTAGATTGAGTACCTCACCCTGGGGCAATCTAGGCAAAAATTAGGGATTTGGCAAGCAACTGCATCCTGACAAGACTTTCTGGTTTATCAGTCGTCATTTCGTCAGAAGATTCTCGACTCGTCGTCAACCGAAGCTTCGGATACATCGAGATTCAAATTGGTAGAGAAAGGATCATTATGTTCAATGTAGCCCTCTTCCAATATATATCACTGATTTCAAATTTGTACAGATCTATGGAGTCTTGCCATTTGCAGACTACCATTCCATCAAATCAATTTGAACTTTTTATACAATTATTTGCACTCTTATTTGTTTCAATTCAACAAATGTTTTGCATGTTTTAAATTGATAAAATGTCATTGTTTTAAACAAATCAAATTTTTCAAAAAATATTGTTTTAAACAAAGTGAACATTCACAAGGTTGAAAGGATACTCGAGAATATCTCAGTGCTCTCCCGAGGGTGGCATGATTCCCAACAGGTAAGACATTCGTTCATATTCCTGGTTTGGTGGTATCTTCTTTCTTCAGATCTTTGTTGGGGTTGTTCCTCAGACAGAGTTGTTGTTGGGGCTGTTCCCCAGTATAGTCACAAGCAGAGTGTTGTTGGGGACTTCGTTTTCTCCAGCAGCAGTTTTCCCAGTGTGGGTGTTTTCTTGAGAAGTTTCGGCGGTTGATGGTTTGTCATCCTGGTGCCCTGTCACTTTCTCCAGTGGGCCGTCTGCCCCAGACTTTATTTGTCTCCTCAGCACAGTCATGAGTATAACTGATTGATTGATATTCCCATCGGAGTCGCGAGTATAACCGTTGTTAATATCCCCACCAGGGTTGCAAGTGGAGTTGTTACCGCTTTTCCCCATGCAGTGTGCCAGCAGGATTTGTCTGTTTCCTCAGCACGTTTGTTTTCTTTTGAAGACTCGGTAAGTCAGTGGTTTGATACCCAGCACTTTACCTTCTCCCCGGCGAAGTCGTCTGTGGAATTGTTGATATCTCTCCATCAGAGTTGTTCTCTTCAGCAGAGCAGGATTTATTTTCCTACTCCGTGGTTGATTGGGTTGGTATCCCAGTATTTCAATCATCTTTTCCTCAGCTTAGTCTGCAGGATGTTTGTTGTGGCAGTCTCGCCTGGTGAATACTCTTTCAATCCCCGATATGGTCGGATGATGGCTTCAGCCTCCAGTGAACGGATTGTTTTCCTGACTGTTGTGATCCCCAGTAGAGTGGCTTGTATTGCAGAATTTACTTGTCGTGATCAGTTTGCTATGTGTATTCTCCCCAAGTGGAGTGGTTCGTTGCAGAATCTGTTTGCTTGATCTGTCCTCCCTCAGTGGCTTGTTCCCCAAGAGAGTAGCCGACAGTTTTCCCCAGTAGAGTTGCTTACGCAGTCAGATTCTATTTGGATGATATCATCCTCCCTCAGTGGGTTGTTCCCCAGCGGAGTTGTGTGGATTTGCTTCTACAGCAGTTCGTGCTTATGCACTCTTTTGTTTCTCAGTTGACACTGGGGATCCCCTGCAGATATCTTGGGTTTTCTCTTGTTCCCCTACAGATTCGTCTTGGTGGCTGTTGTGCCCGTTGTGACTTTCTGTACCCTGATTGGGTTGTGTCCTGATATCTCTGATCCTCTGCTTCTTCAGCAGTACCTGCAGATCTTTGCTTTACAGCATGTGGATCTCCGCAGATTGGCTCTCCAGCTGGTTTTTCCCCTGGAAGTATAATACCGGACGTTTGGTTCCTGAACCTGTTTGTGTTAGAATTGTCTGTTTTGTCAGCATTCATCAAACATAAATTACGCATATTCATGCATACTCATAAAACATTCAGATATTCATGTTGCATTTCTTGCCATGTACCCTTTGTTGGTTATTCCCTGCTTTCGGGTGATACAGATCTCTTTACGGATCTCCCCAAGCAGATGTCGGGTGTTTAAAATCTCTCCATATAGAGTCAGCCCCATAAGCAGAAAATGTTGTCTTTCCTTCTGCAGTTCCCCACTGAGATATATCCTCGTGGATGACGGTTTCTTCCGTTTCCTCCCAACACATATATTGGGATGGATTTTCCTATTTGAGTTACATCCTCATTAGGACATGTCTTGATTCAGTCTGTCTTTTCGGATTATTCCCGAATTGGCTATTTGTCAAATGTCTTGTGCTTCCCAGTGGGTTGTTCCCCAGCGGAATGTTTTTGGGCCTCTGCCTACAAACCAGCAGTTGTAAGTCCTATCTCTCCTGGCTTTCTTGACAGAATTTGTGGTTATACACCCTTTTATTCTCCAGCCAGAGTTTTGGTTTTCTACCTCATAACCGGTAGATGTAAACCCTAATTTTGTGGTCACCTCCACTATCTTTTGGCCCTCTGCCTACAAACCAGCAGTCGTAAGTCCTATCTTTGCGGTTTTTCTACCTACGAACCGGTAGTTATAAACCCTGTTTTCTCCACTTGCAGAGTTAACTTTGTTGTTCATCCCAACCGATGACAATTCCCTCTTTGTGGTTATCTTCATCTAGTTCTTGATGTTGATTTTCCTTTTGCTTGGATAAGTTGCTCAGATCAGCACTTGTATCCCCAGCAAGTTTTGTGGATAATTGCCGTATGCTAGCAATTTTATCCCCAGCGGGTCCTTTCACCGTTTGCTAGTGGTTGTGTTCCCCGGACCGTTGATTTTCATCAATGAATCCTCAGCAGATCGCCTTTCATTTACCCTGTTGTCGGTAATGTCTGTTGTTCCTTTTGATCGGTCATCATTATATACCTAGTTTGGTATCCCGATGCCTTTCTTTTCGGTTGATTTATCCTTTATTAACCCAGTAACCGGTTGTGGATAATCTTCCATGCGAGTATATTATTCACGGTCTGCCGGTAATGAATAATATATCTCATGCACTCTTCAATCGAAGCCTTTTGTGTTTTCTTTGTGGAGTAAGATTCGTATTTCCTTTGCGGAATCGAATATTTCTTTGTTGGATAATTGCCGGATGCTTGCAATTTATCCTCTTGAGTGGTCTTTCGTTTACCCGGATGCTTGGTATCGATTGTCTTCTCTTTTTGGTTGGTCACCTATTATATACCCGGATGCTTGGTATCTCTGGTGTCTCTTCCTTTTCGAGTATGTTATTCACGGTCTGCCGGTAATGAATAATATATCTCATGCACTCTTCAGTCGAAGCCTTTTGTGTTTCCCCAGTCGAGTAAAATTCGTTATTTCCCTTTGCGGAGTCGAATATTTCTTTGTTGTCGGATAATTGCCGGATGCTTGCAATTTATCCCTTGGAGTTGTCTTTCGTTTACCCGGATGCTCGGTATCGATTGTCTCTCTGTTTTGGATAGTCACCTATTATATACCCAGTAACCGGTATCTCTGGTGTCTTTTCCTTTCGAGTATATTATTCACGGTCTGCCGGTAATGAATAATATTTCTCATGCGCTCTTTAGTTGGAATCCTTTGTTGATTTTCCCCAACTGAGCAAGATTCGTATTCTTTGTAGAATCGAATATCCATCCTGTAACCAGTTTGTGTTTTGGATGATGAGTGTTTTGGAAGTG
Source organism: Lathyrus oleraceus (assembly GCF_024323335.1). Classification (NCBI taxonomy): domain Eukaryota; kingdom Viridiplantae; phylum Streptophyta; class Magnoliopsida; order Fabales; family Fabaceae; genus Lathyrus; species Lathyrus oleraceus. Next base: position 357,754,518 of record NC_066584.1, on the reverse strand, counting down.
AAATCCAATTCACGTTTTCGGTAGATCACCTATTATATACCCAGTAACCGGTATCTCTGGTGTTTCTTACCATGCGAGTTTATTATCTACGTTCTGACGGTAATAGATAATATATCTCATGCGAGTATCTTATCCACGGTCTGCCGGTAATGGATATTGTATCTCATGCACTCTTTGGGTTTGTGTCCCCAGTTGAGTAAGATTCGTTTTCCCGTTGTGGATTCGAATGTCCATCCTGTAACCAGTTTGTGTTTTGGATGATGAGTGTTTTGGAAGTGAAATCCAATTCACGTTTTCGGTAGATCACCTATTATATACCCAGTAACCGGTATCTCTGGTGTTTCTTACCATGCGAGTTTATTATCTACGTTCTGACGGTAATAGATAATATATCTCATGCGAGTATCTTATCCACGGTCTGTCGGTAATGGATATTGTATCTCATGCACTCTTTGGGTTTGTGTCCCCAGTTGAGTAAGATTCGTTTTCCCGTTGTGGATTCGAATGTCCATCCTGTAACCAGTTTGTGTTTTGGATGATGAGTGTTTTGGAAGTGAAATCCAATTCACGTTTTCGGTAGATCACCTATTATATACCCAGTAACCGGTATCTCTGGTGCTTCTTACCATGCGAGTTTATTATCTACGTTCTGACGGTAATAGATAATATATCTCATGCGAGTGTCTTATCCACGGTCTGCCGGTAATGGATATTGCATCTCATGCACTCTTTGGGTTTGTGTCCCCAGTTGAGTAAGATTCGCATTCCTTGTGGAATCGAATGCCCATCCTTTAAACAAGTCTGCTGTTCTAGCTTTCTTTCGGATGATGAGTGTCTTGGAACACACACCAATTCACGTCTTCGGATTTTATCCTATAAACAACCCAGTAACCGGTTCAGGATAATTTTCCTTTCGAGTATATTATTCACGTTTTGACGGCTATGAATAATATGTCTCATGCACTCTTGGATTAATCTTTTGATTGTTTTCCCCTCAGAGTAAGATTCATTCCTTGTGGAGTCAAATATCCATCCTATAAACAAGTTTGCTTTTCTAGCTCTCTTCAGGATGATGAGTGTATTGGAAGTGAAATCCAATCCACGCTTTGGTCGGTCACCTATTATACCCAGTAACCGGTATCCTTGGTGTTCCTTCCCGATTTTTGTTACCCTTATACCGGTAATATATCATTTCTGTTGTGCTTCCTCAGTGAAGTTTTCCTTTTGCTTCTCCCCAGGAGTCAGCTTGTGTCTCTCCAATGGATTTATTTTCCTTTGGAATTCTTTTCCCCAGTGTGAGTCCTTCACTTCCCAGTGAGGTTTTCAGTCTTTTTTCTGTATTCCCTAATCAAAGTCGTGTCTTGTTCACGCTGTGTCAGTTTTGTTTATCCCCAACTAGAGTTTTGTTAGAGTCTCTGTTCCTGGTGAGTGTATTACTCCGATGGATCGTCTTTTCTTCTGTGTGAATCATATTCCCCACAGAATTTGTGTCTTTTGCATGCATACATTTGCATCATGAGGTCTCTTAGGGACCAAAATTTGTCTCATTACTGTTATTTAAGCCCATTCTACCGCGTCGAGATGAAGATTTCTAAACTTCACTTCTCCGGCTAGAATGACCTTAAATAGGGGCATCTGTAAGACCCCAATTTTGGGCCCTAAGATCCCTCATGGCCCATATCATGTCATATCATAACCTCAAGGATCATTGCATGCCCTAGCTTCCCTCCTAGTGGGTAGATTGCCTTGTGGGTTGTTTCTTGATCACCAAGCATACTTTGCATTTGTATATTCTTGCTTTTCATATGCTTATTAACCAAAAAGTACAAAAATATTGTCAGTCTAACCTTGTTGATTGCAGATGAAGCAATTAGGTCAAAATCAGTCATTGATCAGTCAAAGCAATGGATGGTGGCCATTCTTGCAGAATTTGGGCACCATGATCAATAATCAAGAGTTCATACATCTTGGGACATCATTTGAAGTCAAGGTCTCAAGGAATTAGGGTTTGGAATTCATCAGAAGTGGTCCAGTCATCCAAAACCCTAGAAAAGTCAAACTTGGTCAATTGTGGATTTAATCAGTGATTTGATGGATAGAATTGATTTGAAGGAGTTCATTCATGCTTGTATAAGCCTCATCTATCATGTTCAACCTCATCATGGAAGAAAATCAAGTCAAATCAGAAATTTTCCAGAAATAGAAAGTGGACCTGTAATTTCAACTGCCAAAAATGGAAACTTCTTGATCCTCAACTCACATCATGATACAAGCTTCAAATGAATTTTTGCCCAACATGAAAGTTGAAGATTTTGTCTTCCCATTTTCAAAAAGTCCAAGAACTCTCAAATCCCATGTGTGGTTGTCAAGATATGATCAAATCATTTTCACCAATTTTTGAACTTCAACAAGCCATATCTCTCAAACCATAAGGCCAAATTTGGTGGGGTTTTTTCCTACAAACCACATTTTTCATCCTCTTTCCAAAAATATAAATTTCATGCACCAAAACCCTACCAATCAAAATAGCATTTTTGGACCTTTTTCATTTAAATTCAAAGTTTGACCAAACTTTGACTTTTTGATTCTTTGACTTTTTCTTGATTTGGCCAATTGGGAAATGTTCCATATATCATTTGTGATTTGCTCCAAGCTTAAAATCATAACCATACCACCATTACACCATCATTTTGGACCAAAAGGCAAAGTTGGCAAATTGTACAATTGGTTTCAATAAGCAAGGACATGTTAACAATTGATGTGCAGACCACAAACAACAATTTAGTTGGTCATTTGCTGTCTGTACCAAGGCCCATTTGAGCAGCCTACACCCTCCAACATTCACTTATTTCACAATTAGCAAAAATGCAAAACACTTCATTTAGCATAAACAAGTTTACCATTTGATTAAGCCTTGCAAAACAGAAGTATAAAGCAATATTTCTGCTCATTTGTAAACCCTAATCGACAGCAGCCACAGACCAAAATATTCATTTCCTCTCATTCTTGCAACTTTGCTCAAAGTGAATTTTTGCAGAAAAATCTCAAAACCCTCGAACAACCCTTGCATCCTTCATCATCCAACCATGATTTAGGACTTTTTGCAAGCATTATTCACCACCTGTTTTGCAGCTTGAGCTCTGTTTTCTCTAGGAGCATTTCCATGGCAAATCGAAAGTTGGATGTAGTTAGACATTCTTGAGCTAAAAAAGGTTCATCATCCATCATTCTAAGGCACCCTCTTCAGCTGTTTCAAGTTTGTACCATCAATACCTCACTGCATTTTGAATTGCTTCAAAACCAAGTAAGTTTTCGAATCCCTTCTTTTGCCTTGCTATGCTATGTTTTTAAAAAGTCTTTCCATGCTTGTTCCAATGCAACTTGAGTCATGCTGATTGGTTAAACATATCATGAGAAATTTGGATTTTATTTTGCATGCTCAAACCTAGTTTCCTTCGATTTGCTTATTTGTTGTTGCTTCAGTGAAAACCATTGCCATATTTGTGATACTGAATGTTGGATGATGCTGTTGTTCATGTGTTGATGATTTATATGATGAACATGATGATGATGAATTTATGCTGCTGCAGCCCAAACTTATGTCATGCCCAGAATTTCCCATGATTTTGTTGATTATTGTTGGTTTGTTGTTCATGAGGTGTTTGTATGAGGGACATGCTGTTTGCCATGGCTGTATGATCTATTCTATTTGAAAGTTGTTGATTGAATGTTGAACATTGATGTTGAATGTATGCCCTGCTGATTGAAAACTTTAAACTTGCTCATAAAATCCACATGCTGTTGTTTGTTGTATTTGGTCATGGATGCTGTTTTGTTGTATGATCATTGTTACATGTTGCTGTTCATTTGTTGTTGGTTTTGATCGTTTGATGAAGCTGAACATGATACCATGAGCCATGCTGTTAGAAACCCTAAGGGTTTATGTGAAAACCCAGAAACTTGAAGCTTGATTGGTCCGCGTCACTGTTCCATTGGCAACAGCCAATGAGAACATTTCATTCCCCATGCCAAAACGCAGCGCTTGGTTAAATGAAGCGCTGAATTACCACATTGCCATCCGGTCAACTTAGTTGACCAACATTTCATGTTATGTTACTCATGTTCATTCCAAATTGTTACACAACTTTGAAAATTCATAACATCTTCATTATTCATCCAAAAATCATGGAATTTTTTGCATTGTGTCCTGTTAAATGTATACTATTTTATCCTGATTTTTATTGAATTTTTGGTTGGCTGGATTTTTATTGGCTTTAGGGTTTTATTCATGTGTCATTATTTTGTACCTTTTGCCATTCCTTTTATGAAATGATGAGGATGTATCCAATGCCCCTGAAATTTTTTGTGGTGAAACTAGACTCATTCATCTTTGCTTTTATGTATAGTTTGTGCATTTATCATATGTGGTTGTTGAGATATGATTTTCTGAAGTAGGGTGTGACAATTTGTGTCACACCAATGATGTGCATTTTCATGATTTTTGTTCACATGCTTCCTGGCTTACAAATAACTTGAAATTTTGCATGAATGATCTCTTACATGTCTAGTTTGTGTATGAATTTTCTGGAATTTAATGATGCTATTTCCTATTTGTTTGTGAATTTTCTTCCCTGCCTAGTCAATTGTTGACTTTATGTGATACATGTTGCCAAATCCTTTGTGAAATTCTCATACATTATTGGATGATCATGAAATTTTGCATGTGCATACTAGACATCTTGAGCTTTGCATTGGTGTTAATCCCATCCATTTCTCATCTGTTTTCATTTTGTTATGATTTTTTGAAGATGACACATGTTTTGTTGACTTCTTTGTGCACATTTGAAAATGTGTTGACTTCCTGATTTTAATTGACTATCTTCCCATGATCCAATTGAGCTGAAAATTTGTATGCATGTCATTATGTGGATTGTGATTGACCCTGAATTATTTCATAATTTTTGGAATTGATTATGTTTGCTTTTGAGCTTGGTCTTGCTGTTGACCTCTATGTGCTCCCTCTTGTCATGTTTTGACTTCTTTGGTCTATAAAATGACAATGATGCATGGTATGAACTTGAGACCAATTGTGCTTGCTTCTTAAATGTTTGAACTTGATTTTGGTTGACTTTCATTTGCTGTTTTGACTTTTATCATTTATTTTTGACCCTAGGCTTGCCCTAGTGGTCTCTTGGCTTATGTTGAGTTCATTTGTTTCAGGTTAGGCATCAATGCTTCAAAGAAACCATCCAATTTGTTTGAGCTTGATTGTTTATCATGTGCTCACCTCTTTGTTTTGTAGGTTGCTTGGCTCATAAGCCTTGTGCCTTGTGCTTTGCACATTTGTCTATCTGTTTGACTGTTGACTCCTGTTTCCTTTTGCTTTAACTGTTGAACTGTGTACTGATTTGTTTGACTATTTCAGGTACCATTAGTTGCTTAAGTTCTTTGAACTTGCTTTGCTTTGCTATTTAGCAATTTGCTTTGAGGTATAATCCTTCTTTCTTCATGTAGTCTGGAAGACCTGGCCTGTTATTTGACCGGGCAAACTGTCTGAAGTCCTCCTTAAGAGGCAATGCTTGTGTGTGTTTAAAATTGTCCCAAGCAGGAAAAGTCCTTCAAGTAAGGCAATTGGTGGAAGGTAGGGATAAGCAATATATCCCCCACTATTCAGTGTGTCCACTCTTTGCTCCCATTACATGGTAGAAGCATTGAGATAAATACCCAAGATCTAATCGAGTCAATAAAGGGGAAAGAGTTCCATCTTTCTGAACTCCCCCACTTTCTATTTGATGCTCTCTCTGATCTGAGATAGAAGCAATGAGGCACACCCCTCATCTCCTTTTCATCTGCTTCACCTTAGCCTCTCAATGGCAAGGTTAAGAGCGACATTTACCTATTACAGTGGACTTTCATAGTCAAACCCTCTTGTGTGAGCCCTCATTGTTTGGCTATAGAGTGTGCTGTTTGATATTCATTGGTTGATTGATTGCTTCATATGCACATGTTTGCTTGTATGCTTTGTGCATTCATCATCATTTGTTGCTCATTAATGCATAATCATCTCATTTGTCTTTGTGACATTATCATTGTCGTTTACCCATTGAGGACAATTGTAAGTCCATTGCTTTGGCATTTGATCCTATGATATGGAAGGATAGAGTGTAAGACCTCATTGGTCACTCATATCTGCTGTTGCTTTGATTGTATGTGAGGATGTAGTTATAAGTCCCTGTAAGTTGGCATCTGCTTATCCTGTGATCATAATTTGTTTTGTCTGCATGTGAGGTTGCAATTATAAGTCCCTGTAAGTTGGCATTTGCATGATCATGTGTTACTTTTGTTCCTGTCTGTGAGGTTGCAATTGTAAGCCCCTGTAAGTTGGCATTTGCATTCCTATGATCATATTGTTGCTTTTGTTCTTGTATGTGAGGATCCATTGTAAGTCCCTGTAATGTGGCATTGGTTTTCCTATGATCATATGTGGAGTTAACCTAAGTCCAGATAGATTGGCAGTTGACTTCCATATTTCATCTTTGTTTTCTTTTGAGGAGATTAGTGTAAGTCCATAGAGTGGCCTCTGATATCCATTTCTGTTTTAGGAGATTGGTGTAAATCCAGCTATTGGTATCCGGTATCCGTTTTCTTTTTAGGAGATTGGTATAAGCCCAGTGATTGGCATCCGATATCCGCTTTTGTTGACTTTCTTGTTTGTTTGTTATTATCCATTGCTATTCCAAAGGACACACTTGAATCATCCCCTATATGATTTCAAGAGGTGAACCTTCTAAGAAGTTTTACAATCCATCTTCATCCATTCATCCCCATTGTGTCCTAAACCTTTTCACACATTACCTTCAAACTTGACATAGATATTGTGCAAACATCTTCATGTTTTTTTTCAAACTAAAAACCTGGACCCCAAGTCCTTGACTTTTTTCAAACTCCATTTTCATAATACTTCTTTCAAATCAATCTTAATCATACTTTGACTCCACTTTCATAATCACAATCAATTAACTTCACTCATTCACTTGTTTTGGCTCTGTCCATTGTTAATCTTTTCATGCATTAGCCATAGGTTTCAATTATCATTGTGGTTGATGTAAATCTTGCCTATCCTTAGTGAGTCGACAGTAAGACTTCCGTACTGAAAACAGGGCTAACCCCTCTAGTACGTCGAAGCTATCCTCGCATGGTGGATGTTGGTTTTGGTCGAGTGATCTCCCATTGATAATGAAAAGCCTCAGTGCTTGTGTTTAAAATTGAATCCACCAACTTTTTGAAATCTTTTAGCCGAACTACGGCGTTTTGATCCTTACCTTTGATGGAAGGTACGTAGGCAGCGGGTTCATCCGTTCAAACCCAATAAAAACTTGTACATTCTTTTCTCATCATCCCAATCATGTTTGCACAATACTTATGTCATAACAAATAACAATATTTTACAACAAGTGTGAAAAGGGCTCCCTAGGAGTACCTAGGACGTAGTGGGTGCCTAACACCTTCCCATTGCGTAATTTACCCCTTACCCAGACTCTCTGATCTTTTTATTAGTTTTCTACGTGTAAAACTTCTTAGGCTTTTGTTCGCTTTTTAGCCAGTCCTTTGGATAAATAAAAGTGCGGTGGCGACTCGAAATTTCATTGTATAACTTGCTTATGATTTAATCGATAAATCATATAGCGACGAATACACCGCTACACACACAATACCATGAAAGAGGGGAGACTTACAATCTCACTAACTAGAATGCAATGCCTTTTGTGTCAAAAATTTAGCGTTATGTTAAGCAATCGTATTTGGACTTATGTAGAAGTCACAACTATTTGAGGCCGGGCAATAGAATTTTGGTGCTAATGCATGTTAGAGACATAGTATAATGGACTATGATCATGAAACATATCACACACAAAAAGAATATGCAAAAGAGGTGGCCTAATCTCATCCATACTTATGTTGATTTTCAATCAACTAGCCTTAGGACATTGAGATATCATAGGACCATGACATGAATGCATAAAGAAGTGGAATAAGATGAAGAGGGAAGGGAATAGATAAAACTCAAATTGGACAAATGAGGACTTTTACCAAATTAAGATCATTAATTCATTTTGGGAGATGGAATGTGCATTCCATCAATCCCCTAAATCCAATGATCTTAACCTAGCAAAGTCAAATCAACCTTGACCAAGACCCAACAACATAATTCAAACTCATACAAACAATCAAAATGGCTCAACACAATTATTTGACATTTATTCAATTTAAGAATACTAAAAATAATGCATTAAATTAAATATGGTTTGTCAAATTCCTAACCTCAATTTTAATCTAAATGAGATGATATTGGATATTTTGAAAAGGTGAGATCAAGGGGAACAACTTTCATGTTGAACACTTTTTCATTTAAAGCTTGGATCATGATGAATTTTGAGGTGGAAGTTTGGGAAATCAAACATATTTGAAAATTTTCTAAGTCCCAAGTCAAATGTTCACTTCTTCCATCTTGAATAACTTTTTCTATGGATTTCAAATGAGAAAAGTTCCTTAATTAAAGTTGCATCTCTTTCAAACCTCTTCAATTTAGTCACAAATTTGACCTCATTTGGATTTGGCATGAAGGAGTTATGAATTTTAGAAGTTGAGGAAAATCACTTGTTCAATGGTATTGGCCCAAAATGACCTCTAATGTTTCCTCTTGGCACATGCATTTGCAAGTTGAATTTGTACTTCCTTCAAACATCAAAGTTGAAGTAGACATCTTGAATTTAATCATACAATTTAAATGGATTTCATCTCATAAAAATTGAGCAATTTATGGCCTTGAGAAGTTGACCTCCAAACTAGGGTTTAGACAAAATGACCTATAATCTTTCACCATAAAAAATGTCTTTCCAAGCAAAATTAGATCTAGACCTCAACATGGACATTGTTTGGAATGTCACTTAGAGTAACTCTGCTCTTGAAATCATTTTCATATGACAAAGATTGTAGGAGATAGGGTCTAGGGAACCCCAGTTTTGACCAGTTGACTTCCTCTAGTCAACCACCATGAACCAACTTGCTAACTTGACATTCTCTTGACTTTTGAGACTCATGCAGGATCATATATGCATAAGGTGATATAATGTGAAATGTCCCTTAAATATTTGATCAATTGTTGAAGAAACTTGTTGAAGAAGTTACACAAGATACCCAGATGAATTAGGGTTTCCAAGGAAAACAAACCCCAAATTTTTGATGATTTCTTGATCAAAATAACATGTGAAGATCATGGGGATCCATATATGACACTTAGAGCCAAAGTAAATCAATTCTTGATTGAGCTCCTTGCATTTAGGGTCTTAAACCCTAAGTATGATCTTGATGGAGCATATGTGAGCATACACACTACTTACAAAAATAACAAACTATACATTGACATATTTTTGGTATTTTGGTTAGTAAATAATGAAAAACAAAGTATGATAAATCAAAAGTGCTTGGTAATCTCTTCAAATGCAAATCCAATGAATGGGGGGTGAGAAGGATGTCAAGTTGTGATCCCAATGCTAATGCATATGATGAGATAGCATGAGGGATCTTAGGATCAAAATTGGGGTCTTACAGGTCAAAATTAGACAATTAAAATTTAAGATCAAATCAAACAATTAGGAAATTTGGAAGGTAAAAATTACATTTAAGCATATTTACAATTATTATTTTATTATAGTAATAAATATTATATTTTTGTGCTTCTAATGAATTGATGTGCGTGTAAATAATATATTGTGACTTAATAAAAAATATATTGTGGCATGTTAGGAGTATTCATAATTTTGTGCATGTAAGAAGTAGTTGTGCGTATCAAGTAGTTGCTCGGTCTTGAGTTGAAAGAGAAGGTGCAATGTATTTTTTAATGAGAAGTGATGGTACAATATTCGATAATATATGTGCAAACTTTTTAAATAAGAATCAAAACAAAAGTAGTGAGATTTTAAATATCTTAGAGAGTGCAAACATATAAATTTTCATGTATGTTTTCTTATTTATTTTTTCTAAATTAAATGCTTCAAAGCATGCCCAAATGAGATTTTCTTAGACTCTTAACTTCAAGTCCATTTCTTATATTGAAGGGTTCAAGGCTAGCCTTCATTTTTTTACTCTAATATTAAGCTTCCATAAATTAAACAAAAAAATAAGAAGAAAAGGATTATTAATAAAGGAGAAAAGTCCTACTCTTATTAATATTAACAAACTAATTTCTTGAAAAGTAATACAAGGACAATATCGTAAATCCAAAATTTAAATCTACATATAAATCCTAGATTCTAGAGAGAAAAAAAAAACAGAGAAAAACAGAGTGTGCCAGACACAAAATTTGAAAACCAAAGCACAAGTTTTAAGAAACATGGGAGGAGAAGTTGTTTTGTTCATTGATGATTTGAAACCAATTTCAGGATTTTCTCGTTGTAGAATATGTCATGAAGAAGAATTTGAAAGCTTCAAAAGCTTAGAAGCTCCTTGTGCTTGTTCCGGAACAGTCAAGGTAAAATCAAAATTCCTTAACCTTTTCTAGATTTTCTCGTTTTTCATAGAGATTCTGAATTTTTTGCAGTTCGCTCATAGAGATTGCATTCAAACATGGTGCAATGAGAAAGGAAACACAACTTGTGAAATTTGCTTACAAGTATGTATGAATCTTATAAAGATACACCTCCGATGTCGCAGATTCGAACCCAGCATCTGATAACTAATAAATATTAATATTTATTTTTGCAGCAATATGAACCTGGATATACAGCACCAGCACCAAAGAAATGTAAAAATTCTAATGAAGTAATGACCATTAGGTGATTATTTTTCTGAAATGAAGTATTTTGTAAAACATAACAGGTTTATTTGTATAATAAATAGAATTAATTTTGATTGGAATTTACAGATATAGCCTTGAGATATCAAGGAGAGAAGAAGAAGCATTATTGAACAGAAGAATAGTTGAATATGAAGAAGGTGTAAGAGAAAACAATTACGTTGAATGCACTTATGCTGCTGATAGAAGCGCGTTTTGTTGTCGATCACTGGCTTTAGCTGTAACGTTTTCTATTTTTATTTATTGAAATTAATTTTAGCTATTTTTTAAGAGGCTTAATTAACTAGTTATTTTTGTTTTTGCAGTTTACTCTCCTATTACTTCTAAGACATCTTTTTGCTTTGCTTACAAGTGGAATGGAAGATTACCCATTCACAATTCTTACGGTAATTAGTACTTGTTAATTGATTGTTTCCGGTTTATTATTAATCTTTTAACTTTATGAATTAATGTGTTTCTAGATTTTTATACTAAGGGCCAGTGGAATTATTATACCTATGTGTATAATTATTAGAACTATGGGAGCCATTCATAAAAGTATCCAGCGTCATTATCATCATCAGGTTAAATATTATTAATTAATTCAAAAGTATTTTTCATCTAATTATTTATGTTACTGTAACATCTTTTGTTTTGACAGATTAATATTTTGATTTTGAGTCTGATTTATGAAATTGCAACCACACAACTGATGAACCATTTTCCCTCTGTTTAACAGGATTCTGATGATGACTCGTCAATGTCTGATGGAGATGATGAAGAAAATGGGACACCACATATTTCAATTTTAAGACATTCACATTATTAATTTGTTATTTACTTTAAATTGTGTACAAGTGCATTATGGTGATGCTCTCTTAAATTCTAATGTTTTGTGTATAAATATATATTATTTTTATTCAAATGCATATTCCTTTGCCGTATTAATGATGGTGTGTCTCCTATCTACCATGCAATAACCCAAGTTTATTGAACAGCCAACTTCGTTTTTATGTCAACATTTGTATAACATCATGTTAATCTAAAACATGTATTGTTTGTACTTATATAGAAGATTCTTTACATATTATTAAATATATTTTATTATTCGTTTTTGAAATATAGCTTTATAAATATTATTTATTTTTTACAATATTCAAAGTCAATATTAATCACAATTATAAGCATATTATATATATATATATATATATATATATATATATATATATATATATATATATATATATATATATATATATATATATATATATATATATATATATAATTGTAATTATGTCTCTCTTTCTCTCAATTTTTTTAATGATGTTAATAGTTGTTGGTGAGTTTTGTTGTAAATTTTTTATATCATTGTATATATGAAAAATTGTTTGATGAGAACATGAGTTTTATCAAAGTTTCATTCGAATCAAGTTGGGATTTTGATTATAAAAATCATCCGAACTGTAAGAGAAAAAATATGCGGTTCGGTTTGATTAAGTTGATTTTTAGAAATAAAATAAAATCAAACCAAACTAAACCAGTGCGGTTTGGATTGGTTCGATTTTCTACAATATTTTTATTGAGTCGTACATGCGCCTAAGTAGGCATACATTATTTTGTGTTTAGTAATTTATACATTACTAAATAACATCAAAATTCATCATATTTTGACAAAAACTTCTCATTCAATATACAAAAAATCATATTAAACAAAAGTGGAATTAAAAACACATATAAAACATAAAACAGTAGCATAAAATAATATCAAAGATATTATAATAAAATATTATATATATATATATATATATATATATATATATATATATATATATATATATATATATGAGATGAGAGATTAGAGAAGATGAAAAAAGAACATAAGAGATGCGAGATTCAGAAGAAAGATGCCATAAAAATATAATTGAAAGAGAAAACAATAGCATAAAAGATGAAAAGGAAAGAACGGAAGAGATGATATATTAGAGTAGAAAAGACGAAACATATGTGTCAAAGAAAATATTAAAAATGCGTGATAATAGTATGAGAGATTTAATAAGGTTGGAATTGAAACCTTAAGTGTAAGTAAGAGAAAATTATCTGTAAATGTAAGTTTAAGCCATATTAGGTTTGGGTTTTAGGTAGGATGTGAGATAAGTGAAGTTGGGATAGTAATTCAATATGGTTTGGTTTGGTTTAGTTCGGTTTGTAAATTACAAACCGTACGGTTTTATTAAAAAATGACTTAAACGCATCCGAACCAAATGTGATTTTTTACGATTTTAATTTGATTTAATTTAGTTTACGATTTTCTACGAGGTTGAATTAGTTATGAACACCACTAAAATCAAATCCTAATAATATAATTAAAATTATATGAGTTTTTGCATCTTAGATTTCCATATTGCATTAATTGATTCAAATATCAAGTACTAATAATATGATTAAAATTATATGAGTTTTTGCATCTAGATTTCCATATTGCATTAATTGATTCAAATCACCATGCGTGTCATTCAAATCAAGTAAAGTGAATGATCCTTTTTTTAATAACGTGATTCAAATGGAGCAAGACTTACTTGATCACAATCACAAATCCAATTTACTTAGACACACATTCATAAATGGAATAAAGTAAGAAAGAGAAAATATAAAATTTGATTATTAAATTTAAAATAATTAAATAATGTGTACTTTTTGAGTGTGTCCAAATGATTTTGATATCAAAAACTTTTCAATGTTAATTTAACCACACAATTATTTTTAACAAAAGATTGATGTCATTTGAATGGCATTATCATATGACTCATTTACTATGTGGAAAATCTAAAACCTAAATTATGTGGTGATTGAAATCCATGTAATTAAATCTAAAATCTAAATTATGTTTTATCGTCTTTATAGAGATTAGTGCGACATTAAATGTCGTTCAACGGTCTCTACGTTTCTAAATTTAATAAAGGGTTTGAAAGTAAATGTGAAAACATATGCACAAGTAATTAAAGTAACGAAGAGAAGAGAGAATTTGTTAGGAATAAATTTCATCCACCTATCTAATACGTAAATTTATCAATTAGTTATGCACAATCTAAATATTTATCAATGTCATCACGTATCGCTCACAATAGTGTCCATGTTTGCAACACCGATGAGACTTTTAACCGACGATCTCTCAGCCTATTAGACAATGTTCAGAGTTTATCATCTAATAGATGATTATCATCTAATAAAGCATTAAGAATCTATATTCACACGAATGTTAAATCTAAATCTATGTCTAAAATTTAGCATCTAACAGATGGTTATCCTAGATCTATATTCGAAAATTATTTCTCAATAACGGTTCAAATCAATAGATAAAACAAGTAAACAAGGATAACATTGATATAGATTCATAAAATAGATCGTATACAACGCCATGATCAACAAAAATACATACTATCAAAGTAAACTTACATACAAAACCCCAACAAGAAAGGTACAAAGAGAAGAAGGAAGATGAAGAAACAACCACCCTAATTTCCCAACGATAGAGGCGAATCCTACTCCGGATCTTCAAGATGCAACCCCTAATGTTGTTTCTAAGCTTCTATCTCTAAAGAATTGTGTTGATGGAAATGGGGTTAAAACTTCCCAAAATCATTCCCTAAAAATCTATGTACAAATGAATAAATAGGGGTTGGAAAAGTGGAATCGTGCTAAGCCCGTGAAGAGCTCGCTTAGCACGATCACGATAAAAAATAGAAAATCGCTATAACTCGTGATAGGACCGTGTTTAACCCACTCCTAACACAAGTGCGCTAAGCACACTCAAAGCATGCTCCTAGCACGGAAAATGCAATTTCCCCTGCCATTATTTATCTAATCGCGCTAGGACCGCGCTAAGTCCTAGCAGGAACTTGATTTCCTTCCCAAAATGCATCATGAAGCTTTTGTTTTTTCCTTTAAGTATCCAATGCTTCAACCATGCAAGAAAACCTACAAAAAGAGATGAAAATTATCAAACTATGCGATATTTACATGATAATGCAAACTATATAATATATACACATAACTTGAGGTTTATGCATAAAAATCAATTTAAACAAGTCAATAAGTGTCACTTATTCACACACAAAATTACTATAATTTAGCACTTGTCAGTTATCCCACTTATAAATGCTCAAGTCTCCACATTTATAACCAATGTGGAACTCTAACTCACACTTGACTTATTATTCTTAACAATAATCTCGTATTTATTCTTTCCATAACATCTAAACATTGGCTAATCAAATAACGTGGAAGTCTTTGTGAAATTTTCTTTTATCATAGATAAGACCTAAAGACAACTAAGCTTTCCCCCTTAAGTCATTAGGATAGGCATTACGGACATCTAGCAATTTCATAAGATTGTACCATACACCCCCGACAAAAGTACACTCGAAAAAAGGTGACTTATGTCTTTTGTACTTTCCAAGACTCCTAGGCATCTCAAAGAATAGGGATCATTTTAGTTTAGATGAAGCAAAACCATTCCAACCATAATGAAGGTTGAGAAAAACAAGAAAGGGGGTTTGAATTGTTTTGGAAATAAAAACTTTTTCAGAAATCAAAACACACACAAAATTTTATACTAGTTCGCTTGAAATTCAAAGCTACTCCAGTCCACCCAGCCAAGGTGATTTCGCCTTCAACAAGGACTTAATCCACTGATCTTGAAGGATTACACAACCAATCGTCTAAGAGAATAATCTCTTAGCCCTCTCAAGTATTCAGACTGCGTAGAGTCACTTGAGGAAATAGTTTAAGCAAAAGTAAATTGTAATGTAAAGTACTTCTAACAAAAAATAAGTATTACAGAAAATATGAGAGCAATAGCTTTTCACGTAAGAGCAGCAGCTCGTGAAAAAGAGAGAGAATGAATGAGATTTCTGTGTGTCTCAGGTGTGTTCTCTAGTGAGGTAATCCGTCCTTTATATAGTCGTTGTGAAGGACCGTTGGAGTGATGACAAAATCTTGGTCATTGAAGAATAATTAATGTCATTACTCTCTTTGTTTCTTTCTAAAACCATCTTGTCCGCCTCATTATTCCTTTCTTTAATTACTTTCTTTCCATAATGAGATTCTTTTTGGTTACACGTTCTGGACTGGTGAGTCTGCATCAGAGTCTTGATATACCAGAGTTTGTCTTCAGAGGATGATTTTGTATGACTTCATCAGAGCTTCTCAATGCTCTAGACTTCTTAAGTATCAGAGTCTGGATTCAGTAATCTTTTAACGAAGCTTCTGACTTCTAAGTGTTATGCTAGTATCTGTGTTGGTCAGAGTCAGAACCTTCTGGACGTATCCTTTCTGAGTGGCATCTGATCATCGAATATTTTGTATCTGACATAGTTTTGTATCTGATGTATGGTCAGAATTCTGCGTAAGTGTTCAGAGTCCTGCACACTAAGAAAAAATCTCGTTAGAGTACCATTTTTGTTTCATCCTTTGTTATCATCAAAATCTTAGAGATATATTGTAGAACCAACTTTGTTCTTACAATCTCCCCCTTTTTGATGATGACAAAACAGTTCAGATTTAAAGATGAAATGTTTAAAGAAACTCTTAGATCAGATATTACAGTGGGCTCCCCCTGAGTTAGATCTTTGGATAGTTCAGAAGTTCTTATCGGACCTTCCATGGTTTGGTGCTTTTAGCTACTTTCCTGCATCTCTTAAGTCATTGATTTTATAGAAAATGTTTGCAGTGCTTGAGAGGAATTAGTTATGTTTTCATCAGAACTGTTTTAGTTCCCCCCCTTTTTGTCAGCATCAAAAAGAATATAGCAAAAGAGTTGATATTGATTCTCATACCCCAAAATTCACCCTACTCCAATACAACTTTCATCTGATCTATGATCCTATTACACATATATTTACACATTGCTCCGTCACCATAATTATATTAACATTCATAACCAAAAACATATTGCATGGGTTCAAGGCATGAATTTTAAAAAAAATATATAGGGAAATCGATTTACCCAACTAGGTAAATCGATTTTCCCTGCATAGACACAAAAAATAAGCCTCTTTTTGCACAAAGGGTACTTGGTTTCCCCCATTTTCCCACTTGCTTTCCCTATAAATAGATGCACTACTCCCCCTCATTTTTCATGCTTTCTAGTCCCCAAAAATTCTGAAAAAATATCATTCAACCCCTCTTCTCCAAAACCTAAATCAAAACCAAAAAACCTTTCTCTCCCAAAAGTCACCACCACCAACTTTTTTTCCATTTCAAATTTTTTCCTACAAAATTTCTAACTCTCTAACACTCATAACCCAACCCCTTTACTAAGCTTTCACCACAAATATTTTCATCCCAAACCCCTTGCTTCACATTCAAGCTCAACACCATTTCTACCTACCTTTTTCACATTTTTTTTGGATAATGATTTTAACTTAAACTTTTTAACTTTTTGTTTCTTTTTTTTATTAAAAATGGCTGCTTGTTTTTGGTTGGTCTTTTGAGATGGTTTAGATTTAAGCTTGCAAAAAATGATAGACTTATGTTTACTCACCTTTTTTAAAAGATTTTTTGCTCTTACTATCTTTTTCCACCTTTTTGTGGTTGCTTTGTGCGTGTTATCATTTTCTTTTATTATGGACTTGTTGTTGTATTTGTTTGGTTGATGAGGTCTATTAGATCATGACCATGGTTGTTTAGAGTTGATTAAATCTTCAATGTTTCAAACCTATCTATGATTGATCAATAGATCATTCATGATACTTTGAGGCATTGATAGATTGCCTCTATTTTAACCATATTTGGGTCATTTGATGCATAGATGAAACCATGTCTTTACATTAACTTGCTAATCCATTTGCTTATTGTTACTAACTACTAATTACTAACTCCTAACATTTATATTATTGCACTTTATTTTTTTTACAATTTATTTTATTGTTCATTTTATTTCCTTTACTTTATGTTTATGTTCACTAACTACTAACTTCTAACATTTATATTATTGCACTTTAGTTTTTTGCAGTTTATTTTATTGTTCACTTTATTTCAAGTATTTTATATTTATGTTTATTGTTACCTAACTATATCATTTACATTATGTTAATTTATTTACTACCTTATTATCTTGTTAAATAAAAGATGAATAAAAACAAAAGAAAGAGAACAAATCACTTTTTTCTTCTTTTTTTAATATATTAATAGATGGACTTAAGGTTGCATAACTTTCTTTGTTACAAATCTATTGTTAGTTGATTTTTTTAATCATCTTCAACACTTTGCATCAATGATAAGCTATCCCTTAATGTGTCATATTTTAAGTCTTTTTGGCCTAAGAAAATAGTCTTAAAAAATACTCATTTTTGTACATGTTACTAACCACTAATTATACTTCATTAATTTTGTTTATCATTAATCTTTGTTATTGTGCTTTTGGTATTATTGACTTATATTTGTTTTATATCATTTATATTCACTAACCATTATTATTGTGATATTGTTTCTTTATCTTGTAATTTACTTTTATGTCATTACCTTGTAATTTACATTAAAGTACTCATCATCATCATCATTGTACAAATTTATCATGCATGTTTACTTACTTGTTATTTATTTTATTGTGATCAAACATTAAAAACAACAAAAATATGATAAAATGATAAGACAAAAAAATTCATTCCACTCTTAATCAACTCGGACTTAGAGGATTTCATTTTAGGACCCTTGCTTGGAGGCCTTTCCCTTATCTTTTTGATACTTTGTAAATGTTGGATTTTATTTGTAACTTACATTCATGTTGTAAGAATGGCATCATGGCACCACCTTAGGGGGACATGTTTGTAAGACCATTATCCTTTGTTTAGCTTAGGTCACTTTTGAACACAAAAGGCTTTCTCTTGGGCTACCTTACAATGAGACTCTTTAATTTCTTGTTGGTTACTTTGCATTCATGTTGCATAAGCCAAATTTCATAATCAAAATAAAATAAACCCTTGATTCAACGTCAAGTGGCATTTTCTTAGCCAAATTCAAAAATACTTAATAATTACGATTATTATTGTGCGTCATGAGCCTTAAGTGGTGGAGAATGAGTTAGAATGGAGCATTCCTACCCTTACTCTGATTATTTTGGACGCAAGACGCTTGACTTATTGTCTAGAATAATCACCTCCACCCATAGACTTTAGTACAATATAATCACAAACACTCATTTCATAAAACCCTTATTCAAGGTAAAAATCATACAACTCATCAAACTCATTTTTGTGCCTTAGGGCATCATCCCGAAAACCCTTTTTTCAAAGGTAAAATCAACCAACACACAAACATTTTCTACTCCGAACTACGGAGCTTTGATTCCTCATCCCCGAATGAGTGATACGTAGGCACAAGGGCCACAATCCTTGGCGAGCACTATAATAACAAAAACACCCCCTTCTTTCACACATTCTTTTGAAAATGAAACAATAATAGATCAATCTCATGTATGTAAAACAACCCAAATGGTTCCCATGGAGTACCATGGACGTAAGGGGTGCTAATACCTTCCCTTTACGTAACCGACTTCCGAACCCAAATCTCGGTTGCGAGACCGATTTCTTATTCTCTTTTAGCGCTTCCCGTGCGCGTCTCTCTTTCGAGGACTTTATCGACTATTTCCCCTCTCCTCTCCGATAGAGGTAAACTAAATAAAATTCGGTGGCGACTCTTCTGACTTTGCCTCTCTTTGGCATCTCTTTAGTCCCGGTTTCGTTATCGTGAAATCCCGGTAGCGACAACTGGAGACTCTGCTGAGGACTACCGAAATTCCCTAAGCAAGTCTAGCCTAGTTTGGGTTGTTCCTCTTTTACGTACGTGAGATTTGTCTGTTATCTATTTTTTCTGTATATATTACTTTCTTTGCTAACCTGTGCGTATTTTCTTTGTTTGCCTGTTGGTCCGAAACTCTGGTTCTGTGGCGAAGAATTTTTGGAAGCAATAATGATTGCAAAGGAAAAAACCTTGTGTGAAGGACTCTCCACCCGAGTCTGAGAGCTTGCTTGAGATAGGAGAGGTTGAGTAGTATTGATCCGCGAGGTGCCTTCCTCGTTAGTGTCATACGAGAACCTCACTTAGTGGTAGATTCTCTTAAGGGGATTGATGACCGTCGTGCTTTCGGCGTAAGCATCTTTTCTTTTACTAGAGTCAATGACCCTAAGACCCCTTTTAGAACCTTTTAAAACTATGGCTAGCCTAGACCGATGGTCGCGTAGTATAGGCCACCGAGGTGCCTTCCTCGTAAGGGTCGATACGAAGATCTCACTTAGAGTAGATGACTTTGATGGAGCAGTCGCCTGGCAAGTAAATTGACATAAGCGGCTGACAGTCAAGGAAGTCCATGACTCTAGGGGCAGTGTCTTACACCCAATTTTCCAAAAGCCTTAGATCACACAAAGCGAGAACCTTAGTTTACTAAGCATTCATTATTAACTCCATGCTTCGTCACGATGGTCCAAAACCATGAACCCATGCCTAAAAACCTGTGGAAATCTTCTCACCCATTCATTCATAAATAAACATTGCATTCATGCATCATTTGCATCTCATAAGCAAAACTAGGGGTGGCAAAACGGGCTGGGCCCGCGGGCCAAGCCCGTTTTGCCCGCACTTTTGTGCGGGACGGGCCAAGGATTTAGGCCCTCATCTTCAAATGTGTCCGCTCCGCCCCGCCCCGTTTTTTTTGCGGGCTTTTGCGGGCACGTGTATTTACATAAATTTTTGCATTTTTAGGCTTAAATAATGCAGTGTCCGCGGGCTTTCCCTGTCCCGCCCTTACTTTTTTTTGCGGGGCGGTCTAAGTTTTAGGCCTACATTCTCAACTATGACCGCCCCGCCTCGCCCCATTTTTTGCGGGCTTTTGCGGGGCGGGCCTAAACGGGGCGGGCATGCCCGTTTGCCACCTCTAAGAAAAACCTTATACCACCTTCTGTTTTTACCCCACTAGCTGATTTCCCGACGTACGCTTAGAACTAGAAGCATGTCTCAAGCCACTTTGGAAGAACTACAACAAGGCCAAGCTGCATTGAAGGAAGAGATCAGCCAACTAAAGACTCAGATGAGCTTGGTTATGGAAATCTTGCAAACACTATTGAAAAAGGAAGGAAATCCCACACCAACCTCCAGGATGGAAATGGTCTCCCTTATGCCTCTGTCCAACTCTACCTTACAACATGAGTTGCCTCAGGGATACCGTCCCCAACCCGAATTGCTGAGGTTTCTTAATCAACAGCCAGTGTTCGTTCCTCAGCTAGCTTTGGGGAACCAAATGCAGAATCAAAATTGGTACTCAAGTGGAAGGAAAAACTCTTATGCTCAAAAAGGCCAGAGAAAATCAAAGAGGTCGAAAAAACAGTTTGACCTGATTCCCATGTCGTATGGTCGAATTCTCCCTCTTTTGCTCAACAAATCATTGGTGAAGTTAAGGGTACTAGGACCTCTTCCAACATCTCTTCCCTTGAACTACGACATGAATGCTAGGTGTGAGTTCCACTCAGGAGCACCCGGACACTCGATCGAGAGTTGTAAGGCCTTCAAACACAAGGTTCAGGAACTTATTGATTCAAAGGCTATCGCGTTCACACCAAACAGACTGGATATACTAAGCAACCTCATGCTGCCACGTGAAGGCACTTCTGCAATGCCACAACCAGTGCTAATGGATGAGGAACAAGAAGCTGAATAAGAGCCTCCTTGAGGACTATCATACCTAAGTTCCTACAAGCATGATGACACCGGTCTACGGTTGAAACAAGGCTAATCACGCTAGCAATTATGTTATCATTCATTTGTTTTCATGTGTAACTTTCTTGCTTGTCATTGTAATATTCACTCTTAAAAACTTGTTTTTGCAACAATGAAATGAATATGCATGTTTTAAGTCAATCCAATCGTGTTCACTCTTATCTTACTTTTGTTTAAAAATGAAACTTAGAGGGAGAATGATGAATATAAGGTACAATAGCTCATTGCATGTATGCTTTTGAATAAACACCTTGCTGGTGATGTAAGGCATTGCTTCAAATCCCCAAACAGTGGAGGTGTAAGGATGATAATCCCTAGTCAACCCCTTTGAGCCTAGAAGTAGGAGTTTTCTTCAAAGCAAAAAAAAAAAACTCACATCTTAAACCCGGGGCAGGGTAGTCTTCAGCTAATTTGACCACGCGTTCGATTTTTAAAAAGAAAAAATAGGGAGTGTCCCATTTGAGTATCAACCACATCCTAGGGAGTGTCTTGTCTAAAGGATAACCACATAGTTTCCCTCACGAGAGGTCGAAATCACAAATCCAATGGTTGTCCCTCGCCAACACAAAAAGTGAGACAGTCACAAATCCTTTCAAACCAAATAAACAAACGTCACACGATTTGTTCCAAAAAAACTCAAAGAGAGAGAGAGAGAGAGAGAAATCCCGCTAAGTCGAAACTTGAAAACAAGTGGCTTAGGCAAAAATTAGGGTATCCTGATGGACTGTAAGCAAAAAAAAGATAGTCCAGGCAAAATTAGGGAAGTCGAAAAACAAAAAAAGCAGAAGAGGAATCAAAAACAAAAATCCTCAGCCAGAACAAAATCGTGTGTCTGCAAACACAAAAATAGGAAGGCAAGTGACTGTCACTCCCAAAACCTTGTGGGTTCTCTTACTACCACTCCCATCATTCTAAGAGACGAACGTCTGTATCAAACTAGTTGAATGTAGGACTGAAGGGTATCAAGAAGAATGGGCGGGCTAAATAAATATTTGAGCTATAAATCCTTTGTTTCTTAAACCACACATTACAACCCTCAAAAGACCTAATTGAAGCAAGGTCCATTTCGAAAGCATATTCCATTAGAACTTGTGTTGAAACTGACTCCTATTCGTTTTGCTAAGTATCAGTATGACTTTTGTAACTAGTGATCCATTCACTATATGTCATCTTTTCAGTGGACATACTTGGATTTCTAAAACTACCATAAACATAACATTAGCATAAATAGTTTTACTTGTGAATGGGCATTGACATCAAGAGCGTTTTTACAATGAACATGACTCGAGAAGTTTTGGTAACCCAAAAGAGGCAAAATTCATGAGGACTCCGATGAGCAAAGATCATCCCCTTAGATTGATCTCACAAAGGAGGGCAAGGTATCTGAGAACTCTGTTGAGCAAACCACTTCAAGATCCAGTCAGTTTGGGGCAATCACGTCAAGATTAGGCAAATCTCTCCAAAGGCAGTTGGCCAGGGGCATTCCCTCAAAAATCAACCAGTCAGAGGAAAAATACATTCAAGGTTTCATACTAGGGAAGACCACCTCAAAAGCATGAGAAAGTCAAAACACTCCAAGAGATGGATGAATAGGGGTAGGCAGACCCAAGACGTTGGACCATATCAGATCAAGATCACTCTACCCATGGTTTGCTTCATAACTTGTAACTGGGGCAATCCATGTAGATACCTAACAGATTGGGGCAGGACTGGCCATGGAGAGGAAACTTTTCCTTATATTTTGGATTTTCTTGCTCAGATCAAGCATGGGGTATCCGAATATCCATACCAAGCTCACTACGTCAGCCAAGTTCAAAGCAAATGTTGGGAAGTTATGATAAACACATCATCCCATAACTTGTCAACAATGAGCCTTGAAGCCAAGCAAAAATATTTCCCAGTTTCAACCATTCTTGACCCACCTCAAGGACATTTGTTGAACTATCCAAAACAATTGCATCAATCACTATGCACCAACCATGTCGCTTCGCTCATACATATCGTGCAACATGCATAACATGAAGCTCTTCCCCAACAAGGATAATGAAGCCAAGCCTCACTTGATACCTTCCAAAAATAAAGCCCAATCGCTATTGGCACCTCCTAAAATAAATCTCTATAAAGCCCAATCGTTATTGACACCTACCAAAACAAATCTCTATCATTAACCATAAAGCCCAATTGTTATTGGCACCTCCCAAAATAAATCTCTATCATTAACCATAAAGCCCAATCGTTATTGGCACCCCCAAAAACAAATCTCTATCATTGACCATAAAGCCCAATCGCTATTGGCATCTCCAAAACCGAAAGCCCACTCCATATTAGCCATCACTAGAAATAAAAGCCCACTTCGCTGGTCTCTTCATAAACTCAAATCCAACCGATATTTGATACCCAAAAAATCTCACCTTCAAAAAGAGAGATCAATCCAAAGACAATTAATATTCATCTTGCATTACCACATGCACTGCATACAATAAACACACATGACTTTCCTTCCAAATAAGGGAGTTTCATATCAAAAAGCTTTCTCACAAAAATGAGAAATTCTCATTAACATGCACCATATGCATACATAACATAATAAATCCTTCCCATCAACCCTTTGATGATGCCACTTCATAGTGAAGTCCCTTTCCGTCAACCCTTTGACGAAGACAAATTACCTTTCCGTCAACCCTTTGACGATGACAAACTTTTTTCCATCATCCCTCTGATGACGACATTTTACAACAGTTTCTTTCCGTCAACCCTTTGACGAAGACAAATTACCTTTCCGTCAACCCTTTGACGAAGACAAATTACCTTTCCGTCAACCCTTTGACGAAGACAAATTCTTTTTCGTCAACCCTTTGACGAAGACAAATTCTTTTCCGTCAACCCTTTGACGATGAAAAATTCTTTTCCATAAACCCTTTGACGAAGACAAATTCTTTTCCATCAACCCTTTGACGAAGACAAATTCTTTTCCGTCAACCCTTTGACGAAGACAAATTCTTTTCCGTCAACCCTTTGACGAAGACAAATTCTTTTCCGTCAATCCTTTGACGAAGACAAATTCTTTCCCGTCAACCCTTTGACGAAGACAAATTACCTTTCCGTCAACCCTTTGACGATGACAAACTTTTTTCCATCAGCCCTCTGATGACGACATTTTACAACAGTTTCTTTCCGTCAACCCTTTGACGAAGACAAATTACCTTTCCGTCAACCCTTTGACGAAGACAAATTCTTTTCCGTCAACCCTTTGACGAAGACAAATTCTTTTCCGTCAACCCTTTGACGATGACAAATTCTTTTCTGTCAACCCTTTGATGAAGACAAATTCTTTTCCATCAACCCTTTGACGAAGACAAATTCTTTTCCGTCAACCCTTTGACGAAGACAAATTCTTTTCCGTCAATCCTTTGACGAAGACAAATTCTTTTCCATCAACCCTTTGACGAAGACAAATTCTTTTCAGTCAACCCTTTGACGAAGACAAATTCTTTTCCGTCAACCCTTTGACGATGACAAATTCTTTTCCGTCAACCCTTTGACGAAGACAAATTATTTTCCGTCAACCCTTTGACGAAGACAAATTCTTTCCCGTCAACCCTTTGACGAAGACACATTATCTTTCCGTCAACCCTTTGACGAAGACACCGACTTTCTGCATACACCGACATTTTACATGCATAACATTGCATCATAACATACTCTTCATATTGGGGCAAGTATGTTTAGCATAAGTTGGATTCAAGCCTTTCTCGAAAGTGCAAGGGGTCCCCGTGAACAACCCCAATAGGTTTCCCCAAAATATCTCTTTTTATTTGCCTTTTGCAAATATTGTTGGCCCTTTTTTTAGTACCTCGCCTTTTGCGAGACCCCTTCTGCTTTTTGCAAGGGAAAACCCTATTTTGCCTTTTTTTGCAAGCCTCCTTGTTGCCTTTTGCATGAGAGAGTTTACCTTTATCAACTTTTCATGTTACGCAAAAATGAGAGATTGGACGATTGACCTATTCTCTTAAACGTTTGTCTTAAAATACCTGATGTAGGTTTGGCAAGTCCCAAGTGGTAGCCATATTTCGAAAATTTCATCCCCGCCGTTGTGCCTGAGGGATATAATGAGTTTTTCGTGCCTACCGTAAATTTTCCTCTACCTTGTGTATGATAACCACCATATCTATTCACCTGCCTTTTGCAAGTACTCATGTGCCTTTTGCACACTTTCAAAAGTCAAACCTTCCCAGCCGTTGCTAGGGATTGACACTTTTCAAACTCAAACCTTCCCAGCCATTGCTAGGGATTGATACTTTTCAAATTTAAACCTTTCCAGCCATTTCTAGGGATTGACACTTTCAAAAATCAAATCTCCCCAACCGTTGTTAGGGATTTATATCTTTAGATTTAAGGTATTCCAGCTATTGTTAGGAAGCGTCACTGAACTAAAACCTCCCAAGTCGTTGCTAGGGATCTACACCTTTAGATTTCAGGTATTCCAGCCATTGCTAGGAAGCGT
Organism: Lathyrus oleraceus; assembly: GCF_024323335.1. Taxonomy (NCBI): domain Eukaryota; kingdom Viridiplantae; phylum Streptophyta; class Magnoliopsida; order Fabales; family Fabaceae; genus Lathyrus; species Lathyrus oleraceus. The sequence continues at coordinate 357,728,413 of NC_066584.1, read as the reverse complement.
CACTGAACTAAAACCTCCCTAGTCGTTGCTAGGGATCTGCATCTTTAGATTTCAGGTATTCCAGCAATTGCTAGGAAGCGTCACTGAACTGAAACCTCCCTAGTCGTTGCTAGGGATTTACATCTTTAGATTTCAGGTATTCCAGCCATTGCTAGGAAGCGTCGCTGAACTAAAACCTCCCAGTCATTGCTAGGGATTTGCATCTTTAGATTTCAGGTATTCCAACAGTTGCTAGGAAGCATCACTGAACTAAAACCTCCCCAGTCGTTGCTAGGGATCTACACCTTTAGATTTCAGGTATTCCAGCTGTTGCTAGGAAGCGTCACTGAACTAAAATCTTCTCAGCCGTTGTTAGGGATTTTCACTATCTTTTACATAAGAAACTTATCCCCAACGAAGTCATATTCCCTTTCATCTTTCTTCTTGACCTTTTGTCATGAAGCTTTTCTATTTGTTTTCTAGTAGAAGAGATACTTATGTTACACACCATAACATACATTGCATATCATACACATCATGACATAACCATCATACAGCTGACTCGTGTCCTCCCCACATAATACCATAAACTATCCTCAACAGATGATTTCATATCAAATTTATTTTCCATCCCATGAACAATCTTCACAAATACCCATCACTTCATATCACATTCATTTCATTCCCAGTATGGTGAATTTCTGGATATTTTTATTTATTTAATCCTCTCTTACCTTGGATGTGTGGAAGCCGTTGCTATCTAAACATTCAGGTTCGAGAAGATTAAATAGGGGCAGTTGTCAACCCTACTCCGATACAACTTTCATCTGATCTATGATCCTATTACACATATATTTACACATTGCTCCGTCACCATAATTATATTAGCATTCATAACCAAAGACATATTGCATGCGTTCAAGGCATGAATTTAAATATATAAATATATATATATATATATTATATATATATATATATATATATATATATATATATAGGGAAATCGATTTACACAACTAGGTAAATCGATTTGCCCTGCGCAGACACCAAAAATAAGCCTTTTTTTTGCACAAAGGGTATTTGGTTCCCCCCACTTTCACACTTGCTTTCCCTATAAATAGATGCGTTATTCCCCCTCATTTTTCATGCTTTCTAGTCCCCAAAAATTCTGAAAAAATATCATTCAACCCCTCTTCTCCAAAACCTAAATCAAAACCAAAAAACATTTCTCTCCCAAAAGTCACCACCACCAACTTTTTTTCCATTTCAAATTTTTTCCTCAAAATTTCTCACTCTCTAACACTCATAACCCAACCTCTTTACTAAGCTTTCACCATAAATATTTTCATCCCAAACCCCTTGCTTCACATTCAAGCTCAACACCATTTCTACCTAGCTTTTTTCACATTTTTTGTGGATAATGATTTTAACTTAAACTTTTTAATTTTTTGTTTCTTTTTTTTATTAAAAATGGTTGCTTGTTCTTGGTTGGTCTTTTGAGATGGTTTAGATTCAAGCTTGCAAAAAATGATTGACTTTGGTTTACTCACCTTTTTTTAAAGATTTTTTACTCTTACTATCTTTTTCCATCTTTTTGTGGTTGCTTTGTGTGTGTTATCATTTTCTTTTATTATGGACTTGTTGTTTTATTTGTTTTGTTGATGAGGTCTATTAGATCATGACCATGGTTGTTTAGAGTTGATTAAATCTTCAATGTTTCAAACCTATCTATGGTTGATCAATAGATCATTCATGATACTTTGAGGCATTGATAGATTGCCTCTATTTTAACCATATTTGGGTCATTTGATGCATAGATGAAACCATGTCTTTACATTAACTTGCTAATCCATTTGCTTATTGTTACTAACTACTAATTACTAACTCCTAACATTTATATTATTGCACTTCATTTTTTTTTACAATTTATTTTATTGTTCATTTTATTTCATTTACTTTATGTTTATGTTCACTAACTACTAACTTCTAACATTTATATTATTGCACTTTAGTTTTTTGCAATTTATTTTATTATTCACTTTATTTCAAGTATTTTATGTTTATGTTTATTGTTACCTAACTATATCATTTACATTATGCTAATTTATTTACTACCTTATTATCTTGTTAAATAAAATAGGAATAAAAACAAAAGAAAGAGAACAAATCACTTTTTTCTTCTTTTTTTAATATATTAATAGATGGACTTAAGGTTGCATAACTTTCTTTGTTACAAATCTATTGTTAGTTGATTTTTTTAATCATCTTCAACACTTTGCATCAATGATAAGCTATCCCTTAATGTGTCATATTTTAAGTCTTTTTGGCCTAAGAAAATAGTCTTAAAAAATACTCATTTTTGTACATGTTACTAACCACTAATTATACTTCATTAATTTTGTTTATAATTAACCTTTGTTATTATGCTTTTGGTATTATTGAGTTATATTTGTTTTATATCATTTATATTCACTAACCATTATTATTGTGATATTGTTTCTTTATCTTGTAATTTACTTTTATGCCATTACCTTGTAATTTACATTAAAGTACTCATCATCATCATCATTGTACAAATTTATCATGCATGTTTATTTACTTGTTATTTATTTTATTGTCATCAAACATTAAAAACAACAAAAACATGATAAAATGATAAGACAAAAAAATATTCATTCCACTCTTAATCAACTTGGACTTAAAGGATTTCATTTTAGGACCCTTGCTTGGAGGCCTTTCCCTTATCTTTGTGATACTTTGTAAATGTTGGATTTTATTTGTAACTTACATTCATGTTGTAAGAATGGCATCATGACACCATCTTAGGGGGACATGTTTGTAAGACCATTATCCTTTGTTTAGCTTAGGTCACTTTTGCACACAAAAGGCTTTCTCTTAGACTACCTTACAATGAGACTCTTTAATTTCTTGTTGGTTACTTTGCATTCATGTTGCATAAGCCAAATTTCATAATCAAAATAAAATAAACCCTTGATTCAACGTCAAGTGGCATTTTCTTAGCCAAATTCAAAAATACTTAATAATTACGATTATTATTGTGCACCGTGAGCCTTAAATTGTGGAGAATGAGTGAGAATGGAGCATTCCTACCCTTACTCTGATTATTTTGGATGCAAGACGCTTGACTTGTTGTCTAGAATAATCACCTCCGCCCATAAACTTTTGTACAATATAATCACAAACACTCATTTCATAAAACCCTTATTCAAGGTAAAAATTATACAACTCATCAAACTTATTTTTGTGCCTTAGGGCATCATCCCAAAAACCCTTTTTTCAAAGGTAAAATCAACCAACACACAAACATTTTTTATTCTGAACTACGGAGCTCTGATTCCTCATCCCCGAATGAGTGATACGTAGGTACAAGGGTCACAATCCTTGGCGAGCACATTAATAACAAAAACACCCCCTTCTTTCACACATTCTTTTCAAAATGAAACAATAATAGATAAATCCCATGTTTGTAAAATAACCCAAATGGTTCCCATGGAGTACCATGGATGTAAGGGGTGCTAATACCTTCCCTTTACGTAACCGACTTCCGAACCCAAATCTCGGTTGCGAGACCGATTCCTTATTCTCTTTTAGCGCTTCCCGTGCGCGTCTCTCTTCCGAGGGTTTTATCGACTATTTCCCCTCTCCTCTCCGATAGAGGTAAACTAAATAAAATTCGGTGGCGATTCTTCTGACTTTGCCTCTGTTTGGCATCTCTTTAGTCCCGGTTTCGTTATCGTGAAATCCCGGTAGCGACATTGATATATAAGCATTTAAAGATAAGCACTTAAGTCGAAAAGCAGAAAGCATGAAACAGACATCAAAACATAGAAAACAACAAGTAAAATAGCCTAGGTGCCTAAGGGTTTGGAGGCGGAGGCATCCTCTGGAGCAGTTTGGACAGCATGTTCTGAATGTTAACATTGACAGAGTCCTGTTGATCCAGTCTGGCTCGAACTACCTGTTGTTCTTTCTGCAGCTCTTCGAGAGTTTTTAGGACCAGATGGACGAATCCAGAGTTGGAGGACTCCCCCTGAGTCAGTTCATCAGCTTTGGCTTTGGCAGCAAACTCTTTAGCAAAGTGCGCTGCTTCTTCAGCGTCGGCTTTGGCTTTTGCCTTAGCTTCAGCAACATCAACATCAACAATAGCCTTTGCTTTAGCTTCTTTGATTCTCTGAAGTTCTTCTTGACGCACTTTCTCTTTAGCTTCCTGTCTTGCCCGTTCCTTAGCTTCTCTGGCTAGGCGCTCTTGGAGTCTGATCTCAGCGTCTCCGATGAAGTCGTTGCGGACTTGTTCAGAGAGGCCTTTCAGCTTGAAGGCTTCAAAGGTCATCCAACTTATCACTCTGTTTCAGTGAGTCCTTTACAGCAGAGGGATCATCACTGATACCAGAGTTGATGGTCAGAGACTTGACCTTTTCAACTAAAGACTCTACAAAAACCTTAATTGCTTCTTCAAGGGTCAGAAGGGTAGTTTCTGGTTCATTGGCAGAGGCTTGGGAGGGTGAGGTGGGGGCACTTAGGTTAAGTGTGGGAGTTGTTGGGTCAGCGGAAGTGATGAGTTGTGGTATATCGGAGTGTGTTGGTTCATATGGTTGTGATACATAGTGGATTAGTTCTGAAGGTTGTGGTTCAGAGTGGGTTGGTTCTGATGGTTGAGGTTCATATGTGGTTGTGTTTGGATGTTCCGGAGGTGGGGAAGTGACGGCTTTTGAGAGGCCAGAGGACGGTCTTGGAGTTGAGCCAGAGTGGGGGATTGAGGGTCAGATGGTTCAGTGTCAGATGAAAGTTCGTAGTAAGGTAGGAATTGAGGAGATGGTGATGATGATGGTGAGGTGGTTTCATTTAGCATTTCTGCTTCTGAAATAGGTAAAGTTGTGGTGGCGAGGTTGAATTTTTGAGATGGTGGGTTAGAGGATCTGGTGGTTGAGGGAGGAGTTTCAGCAGTGGTGTATATAGGGTTTGTTTGAGGAAGAGAAGAAGCAATGGGTTTAATTTTTACAGAGGGAGGGAGAGATACAGACTTACCTGGAGAGCCGGCCAGAGGAACTAGGGGTCTTGATCCAGATGTTTCTCCCAACTTAGCTTTCTTCGCCTGCTTTGTCTTCTCAGAAGGCTCTCGCATCCTCTTCTAGAAGTTTGGTGGAAACTCAGGCAGCCAGTCCACTGAGAATTCTGTGATATCCACCCCTTGCTTGTACAGATCCTCTAGATAGTAGGCTATTACCTCTAGAGGGTCGATCTTGGAGAATAAGTAGAGCTCGTTGGGAATCTCCCTCTGATCTTCAAGTGTTTCCCAGGAGGTATCAAGTGTTGGTTTGGCTCTCACTTGATCAATGATTCCCATGCTCTTTAGGTTTCGAGCATTCAGAGGTCTTCCAGTATCAATAATGACATCTTCCATGAGTCTGAGATGAATCAGATGATCCACGAGGCCACTCTCGATCAACACATCATATATCAGTCTCCCCAAAGGGATGTAGTTCCTTGTCTTTATGTTATTTCTAGTGTCTTTAACGGAATCTCTGAGGTACTTGAATAAGAGTACAGGTAGGCAGAGCTTCAGACCCTTGTGAATGCAGTACAGGAGGCACTTCTGATTTGTATTGATGTAGTCAGAAGAGTTTGAAGTCGGACGATGATGGGTGATGCCTAAGATAATCTTCAGCCAGACCCAGAGGTTCTGATGCAGTTCCTTGTTCTTGGAATGCTTGCCTTCAGCATTCTGTTGGAAGATGGTAGGGTTTATCTCCTGGGACAAGTACTTTTCCCTAGGGTTGATGTTGTAGATGCGTCTTCCTCCTGTCTTCTCCATGTTCAGAAGAGAAGCAGTTGATTTCTCGGTGATGACTATCTTGACTCCTAATATGTAGGAGACAATGTAGTGATCATCAGAGTCTGCGAAACGCCATAACTCCTTCACCAGATTCGTGTACACCGGGCCATAGAGGCGTTGAAAGTAATTTTCCCACCCTTGCTTTTTCAGTTCTTCAATGAGGTCGACGCCATTGCGCTTCATGTTATCAAAATCAACCAAAGTTTCACAAAGAACTTCCAGCTTATCAAATGGAGTAGCTAGATGAATGTGAGGCTCACGATCAAGAATGTGAGGTTCCTTGTAGATTGGAGTTGAGACGACACCGATGGTTGCAGGGGTTTATTGACTGGAACTGGGTGCTTGCTCTGTTGAGTTCATCTGTTGGGAGAAATTGTACACTGATTGTTTCTGAGAATCCACGAAGAATGGTTGAAGATGATGATGAATGTTGAAGAACTTGGTGAAAACTGTAAAAAAAACCTTTGAAGGAGGAGAAGAACTGAGAGAGAGAGAAAGGGTTTTATGAGTTCGTGAGTGTGAAAGTGTGCAAGTGTAGATTGTGAAATGCATATATACACAATTAGGGCGCATGCAAAACGACACAAAAATGTTGAGTTTAACAGATAGGAAATTAAGTGAAGCACGTTAACCAAGTAAGCACGTTAGAGAGGAGAATGATTACAGCCCATAATGACGTCTAATCCCAAAATCAGCACACTGGTCGAGGAGATATCAAGAGTTTGTTTCTTGATTACTGCTAGATAGCTGTCTAGAAGTTCCAAGGTCAGACGTAAGATGTATCACGTGTTACTTTATCTGATCTTCAGGAATACCAAAGGGTTGGTTCCTGGAGATGTCTAACTCAAATGACTTCTAATTGGTAGTAGCATCAGAGTCAGATACAGAATCCAGTTGTTTACTTCAGAGTCTTATTTCGCTATCTCAGAGGCACATATCATTCTGGACAATTTTGAATGTTTAGATTTTTTAAGATAAACAAGAATCTATCTTCATCAAGGGTTTGGTAAAAATATCAGCCCATTGTTGGTCTGTATCAATAAATTTTAATGTTACTACCCCTTTCTGAACATAGTCTCTAATGAAATGATGTTTTATTTCTATGTGCTTAGCTCTAGAATGAAAAATAGGATTCTTACTTAAACAAATGGCAAAAGTATTATCACAGAAGATAGGAATGTTACTCTCAAAGATTTGAAGATCTTCTAGTTGATTCTTCTCCAGAGCATCTGAGTAGTGCATAGTGATGCTGAAATATATTTTGCTTCTGCAATGGGCATCGCTATGGTTGATTGCCTTTTGCTAGCCCAGGATACCAGATTCTTTCCCAAGAACCGACAGTTCCCAGATGTACTTTTACGTTCCATTCTGTCCCATGCGTAATCTGCATCACAGTAACCAGAAAGTTTATACTCTGATGTTTTCTCATACATCAGGCCCATGTTAGGGGTTCCTTTCAGATACCTGAGTATTCTTTTAACAATTGTTAAATGAGATTCTCTAGGATCTGATTGGAATCTGGCACAGAGACATACATTAAACAGAATATCAGGACGTGTAGCAGTCAGATAGAGAAGAGAGCCTATCATACCACGATAGAGCTTCTGACAAACCTTCTAGCTAACTTCTTCTTTTTCCAGAATGCAAGTTGGATGCATAGGTGTCTTAGCAGGTTTGCATTCCGTCATTTCGAATTTCTTAAGAATGTCTTTAATGTATTTACTTTGATGAACATAGGTAGCTTCAGAAGCTTGATTGATTTGAATTCCGAGAAAGAACTTTAGTTCTTGCATTAAGCTCATTTCAAATTCTGCCTGCATTAGCTCAGAGAATTCTTGACATACAGAAGGATTAGTTGAACCAAAAATAATGTCATCAACATGTATCTGGAATATCATGAGGTCATTGCTAATGTTTTTACAGAAGAGTGTAGAGTCAACTTTTCCTCTAATAAAGTCGTGTTCCAGAAGAAAATTGCTTAGTCTTTCATACCAAGCTCTAGAAGCTTGTTTTAAACCGTATAATGATTTCTTAAGTTTAAAAACATGTTCTGGACAACTTGAGTTTTCAAAACCTGGAGGTTGATTGACATACATTTCTTCTGATATATAACCATTGAGAAATGCACTTTTGACATCCATTTGATATAGTTTGACTGAATGATTTACAGCAAATGAAACAAGTAAGCGAATAGATTCTAACCTGGCGACTGGGGCAAAGGTTTCGTTATAGTCAATGCCTTCTTGTTGACTGTACCCTTGTGCTACCAGTCGAGCTTTATTTCTGACAACTTTGCCTTTTTCGTTTAGTTTGTTTCTGAACACCCATCTGGTTCCAATAATGTGAGTGCCTTTAGGCTTTGGAACAAGATCCCAGACGTCATTCTTTGAGAATTAATCTAGATCTTCTTTCATAGCTAGAACCCAGTCGTCATCTTGAAGTGCCTCATCATAGGAAGTAGGCTCAATCAAAGATACTAGTCCTAGAGGAATTTCTTCAGGTACCTTGAATGTTGACCTAGTTCGGATAGGTTCATCCTTGTTTCCCAGAATCAAATCTTCAGAGATGTTGGGGAGACTTCTTGATTTCTTCTGGATAGATGAGGCTTTAGTTGCATCTAGACTTTGTTTATCAGATACTTATGGTGCTTTGGTCTTTTCGTCAGAACCTGCAAGAGTAATCTCCAGATCTGCAAGTTTCTCAACTAGCTTTGACTTTTCAGGGTCAAGCTTATCATCAAATCTAACATGAATTGATTCTTCCACAATTTTGGTTTTTGTGTTGTATACTCTGTAGCCTTTAGAGCATTCTGAGTATCCTAACATAATACCTTTTTGTGCTTTTGAATCAAACTTGTTCAGATGTTCTTTAGTATTCAGAATAAATCAAGAGCTTCCGAAAGGATGAAAGTAAGAAATGTTGGGTTTTCTTCCCTTACACAGTTCATAGGGAGTCTTCTCTAGAATAGGTCTTATAGAGATTCTACTCTGAATATAACACGTTGTATTTACTACTTCATCCCAAAAGTGCTTAGCCACATTTGTTTCATTTATCATGGTTCTGGCCATCTCTTGGAGTGTCCTATTCTTCCTTTCTACAACTCCATTTTGTTGTGGAGTTCTAGGACAGGAGAAATCATGGGATATTTCATTAGAATCAAATAGTTCCTCAAAAAATTTATTTTCAAATTCTCCACCATGATCACTTCTGACTCTGATGATTTTAGAGTCAAATTCGTTTTGCACTTTGGAACAGAAGCTAGTGAATACAGAGTGAGACTCACTCTTGTGCTTTAGGAATTTTACCCATGTCCATCGGCTAAAATCATCAACAATAACTAGTCCATACTTCTTTCCATTGACTGATGCTGTTTTAACAGGTCCAAACAGGTCAATGTGAAGAAGTTCCAGAGGCTTAGAGGTGGAAATAATATTTTTCTTTTTAAAAGATGTTTTGGAAAATTTTCCCTTTCTGACATGCTTCACAAAGAGCATCTGAAGAAAACTTCAGCTTGGGTAGACCTCTGACTAACTCGAGTTTATTTAGCTGAGATAGTTTTCTCATGCTAATGTGGCCCAAGCGTCTATGCCATACCCATTGCTCTTCATGAACAGACATCAGACATTTTACATTTTGTTCTTTTAAGTCTAAAAGATTTATTTTGTAAATATTGTTTTTCCTCTTGCCAGTGAATATGACTGTTCTATTATTCTGATTAATTGCTTTACATGTTTTTTGATTGAAGATTACATCATAGCCGTTATCACTTAATTTACTTATTGATAACAGGTTATGCATTAATCCTTCTACATAGAGAACATCAGATATAGAGGGAAGAGTTCCATTACCAATAGTTGTGGAGCCTCTGATCCTTCCTTTCTGATTTCCTCTGAAACCTACGAAGCCAGCATCTTTAAGTTTCAGGCTTTGGAACATATACTTTCTTCCCGTCATGTGTCGCGAGCATCCAGAGTCCAGGTACCATGATTGGTGTCTTAACTCTGCTGCATAAGATATCTGCAACATAAACAATCTTATCCTTTGGTACCCAGAATCTTTTGAGTCTTTTATGATTAGTCTTCCTAGAGTTTCTTGGAACTTTGGGTTTTCTAGCATTATCAAAATGTTGTGCTTGTGTATGTGTGTAGTGATAAGAAAACGGAGATTTAGGTTTGCCATTTATGGAAGATTTATCTTCACTAGGGTCATACCCAATTCCTCTTTTATTATTCTGACTAACTTCATAAATCATGGATGCCATTCTGCTTCTCTCTATCCCATTCTTCAGAAACTTTTGAAAAGATTTTTCATATTCATAAATTATTGTGTTCGAAGTTTATGGAGCTTGAGATAACGCTTCTTCAAGTTCTAAACATTGTTTATTTGTGGAGTCTCTTTCTAATATCAAAGTTCGATTTTCATCTTTTAGTTCTGAAACTGTCATCTCAAGTTTACCACATTCTTCTATGGTTTCTTCAAGAACCTCTTTTACAGCTTTAAATTTTTGTTTAAGTTTCTGTTATGAGTTTAGAGTTTCAGAAAGGCATGATTCGAGGTTAGAGCGAGAAAGATCAAAAAACATCTCTTCAGATTCAAATTCTCCATCTGATGTATTTCTGGAGGTGGTAGCCATGAATGCAACATTTGTCTGTTCTTCAGAGTCTGATTCTGAGGAATTAGATCCACTATCGTCCCAGGTGCCCATCAGTCCCTTTTTGGTTTTGAATGAATTTTTCTTGAAATTTTCTCTTCTAGAGCTTTCTTTCTTCAACTTGGGACATTCGTTTCTGTAATGACCTGTTTCCTTACATTCATAGCATATTATATCTTTATTAGACTTACCTCTGGAAGTTGATTCTGATCGATCCCCCTTGGGTCTCGGTCTTCTGAAGTTATTGTTCCTTTTTCTCCAGAGTTGTTTTACTCTTCTGGTTAAAAGGGATAATTCTTCTTCGTCGTCAGAGTCTTCCTTTTCAGAGTCATCATTGTCTTCTTCTTCAGCCTGGAAGGCTTTGTTTCTATCTGGTTTGCGTCTTTCGGATCTGGACTTTAGTGCTAGAGATTTGATCTTCTTTTGAGGTTCATCTTCCTCCAATTCTATCTCGTGGCTTCTGAGTGAAATGACGAGTTCCTCAAGGCTGATACTGTTCAGATCTTTTGATAACTTTAAAGTTATGACCATGGGTCTCCATTTCTTTGGCAAGCTTCTAATAATCTTTTTGACATGATCCGCAGTTGTATATCCTTTATCTAGCACTTTGAGTCCTGCAATTAAAGTTTGAAATCTAGAAAACATTACCTCTACAGCTTCATCGTCCTCCATTTTGAAGGCTTCATATTTCTATATTAGAGCCAGAGCCTTTGTTTCTTTGACTTGAGAATTTCCTTCGTGAGTCATCCTCAGGGAGTCGAGCATTTCTTTAGTTGTTCCCCTGTTGGTGATCTTTTCATATTCATTGTAGGAAATATCATTGAGTAGTATCGTTCTGGCTTTGTGATGGTTCTTGAATTCACGCTTCTGATCATCTGACATTCTGCTTCTGGGAATAGAAACTCCAGCGTCTATCACAGGTGGTGTATAGCCAATTGTGACAATATCCCAAAGATCAGCGTCGTAGCCCAGAAAGAAACTTTCGATTCTGTCTTTCCAATAATCAAATTTTTCTCCATCGAAGATTGGAGGTTTAGCGTTGTAACTATCTCTTTCATTGGTCTTGGCCATAGTTTTTCTCACGCTGGATCTCTCTACACTGTTAAGTGTTTGATTAGAAAATCAATAACAGAGTCGTAGCTCTGATACCAACTGAAGGTTGAGAAAAACAAGAAAGGGGGTTTGAATTATTTTGGAAATAAAAACTTTTTCAGAAATCAAAACACACACAGAATTTTATACTGGTTCGCTTGAAACTCAACGCTACTCCAGTCCACCCGACCAAGGTGATTTCGCCTTCAACAAGGACTTAATCCACTAATATTGAAAGATTACACAACCAATCGTCTAAGAGAATAATCTCTTAGCCCTCTCAAGTATTCAGACTGTGCAGAGTCACTTGAGGAAATAGTTTAAGCAAAAGTAAATTGTAATGTAAAGTGCTTCTAACAAAAAGCAAGTATTACATAAAATATGAGAACAATAGTTTTTCACGTAAGAGCAGCAGCTCGTGAAAAAGAGAGAGAATGAATGAGATTTTTGTGTGTCTCAGGTGTGTTCTCTAGTGAGGTAATCCGTCCTTTATATAGTCGTTGTGAAAGACCGTTGGAGTGATGACAGAATCTTGGTCATTGAAGAATAATTAATGTAATTACTCTCTTTGTTTCTTTCTAACACCATCTTGTCTGCCTCATTATTCCTTTCTTTAAATACTTTCTTTCCATAATGAGATTCTTTTCGGTTACGCGTTCTGGACTGGTGAGTCTGCATCAGAGTCTTGATATACCAGAGTTTGTCTTCAGAGGATGATTCTGTATGACTTCATCAGAGCTTCTCAGTGCTCTAGACTTCTTAAGTATCAGAGTCTGGATTCAGTAATCTTTTAATGGAGCTTCTGATTTCTAAGTGTTATGCTGGTATCTACGTTGGTCAGAGTCAGAACCTTCTGGACGTATCCTTTCTGAGTGGTATCTGATCATTGAATATTTTGTATCTGATGTATGGTCAGAATCTTGCGTGAGTGTTCAAAGTCCTGCACACTAAGAAAAAATCTCGTTAGAGTACCATTTTTGTTTCATCCTTTGTTATCATCAAAATCTTAGAGATATATTATAGAACCAACTTTGTTCTTACAAATAATTGATAGGAACTCTTAGGAAAATAATCGATAAAAGTATTTGATATGATACTCACAATCAATGTTAAGTCTCCATAGCCATTACTCAATCCGTTCCTTTTTTTAGTGTCATTTTTTTAAAAAAAATTGTTTCTTTTTAATTGTCACTTACAAATTTCAAGGTAATATTAAATACACTTTTGTCAAAATTACCCCTAGGTAATTATTACATAGAGAGAAAAACTAAAATGAATGTGATAAATAGTTAAGGGTATTATAGGTAAAAGAAGAATTATTATTTGAAAAGTAATAATAATGATTAGCTTTCTTGGTATGTGTAAAAAGCCAAAAAATTACACTTAAAAAGGAACGGAGGGGTATTAACTTTGATATCCTTAAAAAATGTTCTCTAGCAAATTACAACAATCTAGAAATATGTCATCCTACCAAGCAAAGAGACGAAGTCACCACCTCATAGTCCCACCCTTATGTACAAATATCAACCACATATACCTCTTTAATAAAAGAAACTTCATACAACCAAGGATCATGCCATAAAATGTGTTTTTTCTCCAATATCTACCTCTTAGAAAATAAATTTACTGCACCATTCCTTCCTAGAAAAGCTCACTGCATCCCAGATAAAAGTCAAATATGTCCACCATTTGACATTTTTCTCTCGCCATCTTGTACCTCACCTCTCTAACCTTTATACTTATGAACCAATACCATATAACAAATATTGAACTCTTGAATCATTTTCACACCCAAACCATTCTTATCATGATCAAGACAAATTATGTCCTATTAGATCCAATGAATTTCATAGATTCCTTGTTACCCCCGCCCAAGAAAATATTCAAACAAAATTTTAGTTTTAGAAACAATACAGGTTAGAGCCATGAAGAAATAAATAAAGTAGAGCGGGAGAGAAAACAAAATAAGTATTAGTAAGACAAGTTGACCACCCATAGACAACCAACAACATTTTCTCCCAGAGAGTCTTTTATTTTATTTTATCATTCATGGGTTTTTAGAAATAGAATTTATGAGAATTACCACTTATCCGGAGGCCAAGATAAGTAAATGGAACATCTCCAATCTTACAATTAAAGAAACTTACCATTTAACTAACCAGGACTGAGAAACATTAACACCTACCAACAGGATTTTATGAAAATTGACTATGAGTCCAGAAATTAACTAAGAAATCTTAAAATTACTTTGATTGTTTTAATATTTTCCTTACTCATACCCAAGATCAAGGTATCATATGAAAATTGAAGGTGTCTTGATTTGATTGAGTGCACCAACTTAATGCCCAAAGTATAGACTGTTGTTGACAGTCACTTTCACCATGGAATTAATGCTTTTGGCATCAATACGAATGGAGAAAAAGGATCATCTTTCCTCAAACCTCTATTTAACCTAAATTTATTGTTGGAAACTATTGACAATAACTAAAGTTAAACTAATGCCCTCGATAATACATCTCCTTCACTTATTATAGAACTCCATCAGGCATGCGGCATGTTACTGGTAACACCATTCAATAGAGTTGTCAGCCATTGAAGGTGAGAAAAATATAAAAGAAGGGGTGGGAGGTTGAATTGTGTATGTAAATTCTTTTATACTTCTGATGAAAAGATTTAGAATTTGAACAAGTTCAGAGTCTTATATCAGAATGTTAATGTCAACAAAATAAATAGAGTTCAGAAGCAAGTGGTAAATCAACACATAAAATTTATCCCGATTCCTCTCCTAAACTTAGATTAATCCAGTCCCCTTGTCCAACAAGAGATTTTCACTATAATCAAACTGATTATAACTTTACTCAAGAAAACTAGCAAGAGACTTCAACTGCTCAATCACATTAGAAAGAGACATCTACTCAAGCACACAGGCAAGAGACTTCACTGCTCAAGCACACAGAAAAGAGACTTTACTGCTCAAGCAACCTTGCAAGAGACTTCCTCTACTTTAAACAAATAGTTTAGTAGAAATGATTACAACTATGCTTTGATGTTCAATTAGAAGTATAGAAGTGTTACAACAACCACAACGATTATTAACACTTAAGTTTTCTAAGATATACAAAGATAAGAAATCTTAAGAGCTTGTACGAATAAACAGATAAAACTTTAGCTCAGAGTTTGTACTTAATGCATTTTGTTAGATTGTCTGATAGTTGTTTGTGAGTTGTTAACATTCCTTCAAATCTTTAACTCCCTTTTATAAAGGCAAAAAAAGAGTCGTAGGAAAGTTGTTTGTACATCTGATATTTTAAATGCAGCAGCTCCAAGAGAGAGACGTTTGAAGATGAATCTAGTTAAGATCTTCAATCGATGTGTAAAAACATAGTCCACTGCATCTTTATCATACTAGGTATAAACAAGACGTGTGAGCGAACTAGACAAGTCACGTCAACTTTCCTTGAGCCTTGCACTAAAAGACTCTAGTTGAGTTTTTCATAAGCCTGGTGTTGACAAGATAAGTCCTCTATGGGGACAGAGTACGGGCCAGAGGCTGAGCTCTTGAAGCTGAGGTCTCTAGAGTCTGAGTTGTCAACAGAGGCAGGATACCATGATCAGAGTCTGACCTTCAGAAGTTGAAACACCACGTTCAGAGTCTGATCCTTCAGAAACTGAAACACTACTATCAGAATCTGAGACATTCAGCTTCTCTACAAATGCTTTCATCAGGGTCAATTCTGAGTTGAATTTAAGCTTATGATTATGCACACTTAAATATATGTTAGTATACCTAATTATTCTTTAAGTACTTTATTATCATCAAAACACAAGAAATGTGAATAATTTTGTTCCAACAACCATTTCATTACAACAAGAATATCATCTAAAATTTGACAACCCTCAAAAGGATTAAGTATCTAACATGAGGTTACCAATCTTTCTTTCAATTTTTTTGCCAAAATATCGGCCAGAGTTTTGTGCATGTAACTAACAAGAGAGATGGCCAATAATCCAAAAAGATTAGCATAATAGTTCTTTTTTTGCGATCACATCTATAGATATAAAATTTGAACATTTCATAACTTTACTATTTCTATGGAATTCTTTAAAAAAAAAAATCTCATCAAGTCACCTTTAATTTTTCTCAAAACTCTCTCATTAAGATTCCAAAGTTGACACCATTATGCCCTAGACTTTTATTACTAGCATATTTCCACAGTGTCTTTCTCACTTCTTCAACAAATAAACTCACCAAAAAAACTAGCTTCATGGATGTTGAGGAAATTGAAATTGAAGTTTTCCAAATCAATCAAATCTAGGGTGCTTGCAGAATTAAAAAAAAATCAACAGATCAATCAAATTATAAGTAAACTAATTTCATTTTTTTAATCCAAAAACAATTTAAATTAATATTTATAATAGATATTAAATTACTCTTTTTTAACCAAGTTTTTTAATTTGACTGCTCTATAATCAATATTATTGAAAAAAAAAGTTAAGAGATAATCTCAATCACTTATAAAGTTAAGAGATAATTTCAATAACTTATAACTCGTCATATATTTAAATATAATATCAATCATTGATTTATTATTATTTTTCATTATTAGTTATTATTTACTTTATTTGATAGATATTTATCTTCCACTTTAGAGTAACCTACTTGTAACAAATCAGAGATTTGGAAATTTTGATTCGAAACAGTGTGCTAGTTTTCCACTTTTAGAAATAACGAAATGGATATTTTTTTAAATGCACATATATAAAGCAATACAGCTATTTATATAACTTAGAAAATTTTATATTTATTTTAATATTTATTTTACAGTTGAAATATTAATGATTGTAACTTTTTTGGGTCAAAAAAATTTCAATATAATAATAATACTGGTATATATAAGAATAACATTTTTATGCAGTGGGTTTGAAAAGTCACGTGAGTTACAGTAATTTTGTAAAAAAATTTAATACAAAACTTTACCATAGTTCAACCATAGATTTAAAAAAAAATATATCATAAATTGTCAAAATTAATTTGTTTATTTTTTGTTATTCACTGAATTAGACAGCGACAAAATTGTGAGTGACCAAATTAAATATTTATTTTAATTTTAATTGGTTTTATTACTTTTATTAGATGATATATAATTGTGTAAAAAAAATTAAAGTTCTTTAACCTTTTCTTTCCTTTTATATCATATTAAATCAATGCATAGATAGACCTATGTTTCTACCTAGACACATATATTTATTTTTTATATTTTTATTATGTGTTTAAATATTGTTCTAGCAAGGAAAATTATGAAGTTATGATTATATTAATATAAAATTAAATTGAAAATTATTTTTTGGTCGATGTAATTAATAAAAAAGATTGAGTTTCAATTATGGAGAATATACTATGCATAAAAAATCAAATATTTTTAAACAGATATTTTTCTCTCTGTCAAAAAAAAAATCTTTTTGATATTTTCTCCTAATGTATTGCCTTATGTAATAATGATGAAGATATGCATAAATAAAAATCAGTACATCTTTTGTTGCCAAGAATTTACCATTTATGAAAGGCCCATAGTATTTTGAACAAAAATTTCTTAACTTTCTGTCTGTTTAATTTTGTTCTCTTCATCTTTCTCTTTTTATTATTCTAAATATCACTTTTTCTTTAATTTTATCATATAACTTTTGTAGTCAAAGAGTTGAAAATCATCAAATCATTATTCAGAAATTCAGTATGTTAACTTGATTTTCTCAATGACATTCTTTCGACCTTCATCTTTCATAATCTTATTGGTAAGTTCTTCAATTTGATTTTCATTAAGTGTTTTTTCATAGTTGAATATACATGTAAAAGTAAAAATATTGATGTTGTGTTATTGTAGGCATATGGTGCACTAATAGTTCTTGTAGCATTGACACCATGTTGGTATGTGATGGTCACACATATCCAAAAACGCGCGAATCTGCATTCGAAAAATATTATGTCGCATTTGCAATCTGAAATCGATGACTCTGCTGAATTGTTACAACCATTAAAATTTTCATCTGTAAAATTATCGAGATTATTGAGTTCGACTGTTAATTCGCCTAATATCACTTTCTCAGATATTAACACCAAGGTTAGATACTTAAATAAAATCTATATGTGAAACTAAAAAATAATTTTTATTTTATTTTAAAGGTTAAATTTGCTTGTTCTTTGTAGGTAGCTCCATTATTATTTCAAGCATTGAAGACAATTCCTCACTTAACACAAATTTCATTCATTGGAACTCAAGGTCTTTTTTTCACACACTATAATGATGGTGATCAAGTTCTAGCAATGTACTCTAATTCTTCTATAGTTGATGCATCGAATAAAACCATATACTATATTCAACATGTAAATCGTGACACGGGAGAGATTTTCGGGGAAGCCTTAATATCGAACAAGACTATCGATATCAAGACAAGTTTGATAAATGGTACAAACGATACTCGATGTGAATTTGCATCGATAGGAACGAAGTTGAACAATGTTAGTGAACTTATGTTCGTTAATTCGGCTAGAATCAATCAAATAGGTGTGATATCTCTTGGATTTTCGGCGAAAACAATAGCCGATTATGTCACTCGCTTTGTTGATCGTCAAGGGACGAAATCGTGTTTGGCTACCAAAGATGGAAATGTGATTGCAAAATGGAATCAAAATATTGGTTTGAAGATTTTAAAGGATAGTGTTTTATTACAATCTTTGAATGCTAATGGAGGTATAATAAGGAATGAAGGAGGTGTATCTTGCAAGAATCAAGTTTATGATTCTAGTTTGAATATTCAAGATACTCCATATTTTGTTCATTGCTATCCTATTGATATTATCGGAATAGAATCGGTACGTTTTTATATTTTCTACATATTAGTTTGACCATTACTCAATGTTTTTTTCCATTAAACCAGCAGTTCAGTTGATAACTGTTCTTAAAAATCATTTATTCATCTTTGAAATAAACTTATCGCGAATTCGATTGAATATTCGATTTCAGGTGTATGTGATGGCTGTTCCGAAAAATGAAGTTTTCGGCTTCGAACCGAGATATAAAGAAAAAGGATTGATGCTCTTGATTATAATGATGTTGCTAATATTTATAGCTATGTCGAGTTTCGTATTCGTGAATATCGGAGTAACGAGAAGAGAAATGGATTTGTGTGCTTCACTGATAAAACAAATGGAAGCAACAGAACAGGCTGAGAGAAAGAATATGAATAAGAGTCTTGCTTTCGCGAGTGCTAGCCACGATCTCCGCGCTTATCTTGCAGGCCTTATCGGTTTGATCGAAATGTCTTCTAAGTTAGCACTATCTAATACAGGCACGGATTTGAAATCGCGTTCTGAATTGGAAACAAATTTCGAACAAATGGATAACTGCGCGCAAGACTTGCTAGGACTGTTGAATTCTATACTCGACACGAGCAAAATCGAGGCAGGGAAAATGCAGCTAGAGGAAGAGGAGTTTGATTTATCTTATCTTGTTGAAGATGTGGTTGATTTGTATTATCCGATGGCAATGAAGAAAGGTGTAGAGCTTGTGTTGGACTCTTGTAATGGTTCTGTTATCAAGTATTCGCGCGTGAAAGGCGATAGGAGGAAATTGAAGCAGATTTTGTGTAACTTGCTTAGCAATGCTGTTAAATTTACGGACGAAGGACACATAACGGTTAGAGCGTGGACGCAGAAATCGACATTGCAGAAGTCGATAATCAAGAGTAATCAGAATAGTGTTATGAAGCCTCTGTCTTGGATGTTTTTTAAGAAAAGTGATCAAGAGATTGAGGATGTAGAAGCGGTGAGTTCGATTCAACAAGATGCGTGTTTTATGGATTTTGTGTTTGAAGTTGATGATTCGGGAAAAGGAATTCCGAAAGAGAATTATAAGTCGGTTTTCGAGAATTATGTTCAAGTTAAAGAGAATGCTGTTGGTCAAGTTGGAACTGGCTTGGGACTTGGAATTGTGCAGTCACTGGTAAGCATGATTTTATTAGTTATGATTTGAATCTAATTGTGTCGATTACGCGGCCGTTTTCGATTTAAATTTGATTTATAAAAGTCGAATGTGATTTTCTCTAGGTACGTTTGATGCATGGAGATATTGAAATTGTGGACAAAGAAGTTGGCAAGAAAGGAACATGTTTCAAGTTCAATGTGCTTCTTGCTTTATGTGAAAACGAGACGGTAACTTATAGTGTAAGGGAAGGTTTTGAATATGGATCGACATCGGGCAACGGAAACCAAGTTCCGGAGAAAAGATTCATTCACAATGCTAGTTCTAGTTCGAGTATTCGATCTTTGAGTCCAAGGTTACAAATTTGTCCCTCTTCTAGTCCTAAGACCGAGCCTTCGCATGTTATTCTTTACATGAGGGACGAAGAAAGAAGAAGAACTTCGCAGATGTTCATAGAGAGTTTAGGGATCAAAGTTAAAGTGGTGAAGAATCGGAAACATCTCATTGATACTCTCAAGAAGATAAAGAAACAAAATGGTCACCAAATAAGTGATCAAAGTTCTTCTGAGTCTTCGGAATTAGGTTCTCGGTGTACGTCTTATAACTCTTCTTATAGTAGAGCTTCGACAAAAATTCCTTTAAGAGCTTTGGACGGAGCTGAATACGTATCTTCAATGTTCAAGATGACAAACAACGGAGCTGCACCAAGTTTTGTTTTGATTATCATTGATGCAAACGCGGGACCGTTTCCTAAGCTTTGTAACATTGTGTCGAAATTTAAGAAAGATCTTGCCAATCCTAGTAAAAATTGTTTGGTTGGAAAAGCCTTTTGAAAGTAGCGTTGATCTCAAAACAATTGATCAAGATGACATTGTGATCTCAAAACCGTTTCATGGAACTAGGTTATTTCAAGTTATAAAGTTTCTTCCCGAGTTCGGTGGGAATTGGAAAAACAATTCTAGTAACAAAGCTTTACGAGAATTAAGATCACAAGTATCTTCTCACAACGAAAGTGTGTATCTAAACACGAAATCTTGTAGGGAGAAGAAAACTTATGTCGATCAAAGTGAAATAGAAGAATGTGCAAGAGACTCGGATAACTCAAAACCTTTAAGTGGAAAGAAATTTATGGTTGTTGATGATTCTCCCATGTTGAGAAAGATTGCTATGGCTACTTTGAGTTCCCTTGGTGTGACTAGTATTGATCAATGTGAAAATGGTAAAGAGGCTTTAAAACAAGTTGAACAAGGTTTAAAAAATAATTTTCCTATTCCTCCTTATGATTACATCTTAATGGATTGTCAGGTAATTAGTTATTATAACATGTGTCTGATACACGATTTTTAAATAAGTTATCTGTGTCTGTTACTTATATGACACGTGTGTTTTTTGAACAGATGCCGGAGATGGATGGATTCGAGGCAACAAGGAAGATAAGAGAAATGGAGAAAGAATATGGTGTACATATTTCTATCATTGCATTATCTGCTGAGATTGATAAATTGACAACAGAGACTGGAATGGATTTTCACATAACTAAGCCTATTAAGAAAGAGCATTTACTCAAAGCTATTACATACATAGAAAATAGTGAGATATAATGTAAGTTGTTTGTATAGTTTTTAGGATAAAGGAAGCTTTGTACACATTTTGGCTTTCTTTGTTTATTAATTTTGGCTTTCTATTTTAAAGCACAAAAATAGGATGATTTAAGATATGGTTAGTATCATATATTTTTATGTAAAATATACACTGAAAATATTATGTTTGTTGTTGAGCTAGGTGTCAAAAGAAATAGTTGCATTACTCTAAATATTTTATGCAAAAGTGAATATCACATTATTTTTAATAACTTCAAATAAAATATTTTATCTTCCGTTAAACTTGTCCACGTGCCTTTTTTGAAGATAATAAAAATATTTAGAACTTATTGTTTATATAAAATATAAATGCAACACTAATATAGTGAAATATAGGTTACAAATTTAAAACGTGATATTGTATTTGTTGTTCATATTAACTATTTTTCATAGAAATATAATTTTTTGAGATAAAATGTATGTCTTTAAAAAGTTATTAATATTGTGTATAATTAATATGGATATAATAAAAATAAACAAAACTATTTTATATATTATATTATTATTCAGAATTAATCAATTTATTAAATTCAACACTTAAAAATCTCACATTAAATAAATGACACTCAATTTATTATTTAAGTCTCACAT